>NC_137954.1:5052652-5202652 GCF_963924665.1 Micromys minutus
ACAACTCAAATTATGTTGGGTAAAAAGATTTACATGGATAAAGGAATCTGGAAAAGTTGTAGAAGCAGGTTTTACACTATCAAAATGACATATTTTACAATAATCTTTTATCATTTTTACAGTCTAGTCATTATTCCCTTTCCCTCCCATAGTTCCTCATCCCTTTTCTCCTCCCCTGTCTCCAAGAGGATATATCCCACCCCATCTCACTCACCCCACCCCATTCCACATAGCCAGGTTTCCCCATTCCCTGGGGCATCAAGTATCTTGAGGGTTAGGTGCATCTTCACTTACTGTAGCTAGACCAGGCAGTTGTCTGTTGTTTAGGGTTCTCAGACCAGCCAGCTTAAGCTGCCTGGTTGGTAGTTCAGTGTCTGAGAGATCTCAGAGGTCTGAGTTAGTTGAGACTGCTGGTCTTCTCCTCAACTTCTTCCAGTGTTCCCCTAATTCAGCCTTTAGTGTATCTGACTGTTAGTCCAATGGTTGGGTATAAGTATCTGCCTCTGTTTCAGTCAGCTGCTTTTGGACTTCTCAGAGGACAGCCATGCTAGGCTCCTGTCTGCAAGCACACCATAGCATCAGTAATAGTGTTAGGTATTGGGCAAAGGAAAGAGGAGTGAAGCTCCTGAGGGCCAGCAGAATGAATGGAAACAAACAAATTGGGAGGTTGGAGGTGGGGGAACCAAGAAATCTGGGAGGTGAGAGACTCTCAGGACTTAAAGGAAGAATATTTAATATTATAATATTAATATTTGATATAATATTAAAATAACTAATTTTCTTCCAAATTAGTTATTCTATAAGATAAGCTATGACTACCTTGAGTAAATTGTCATAGATTATTCATGTAACCATTATGCAGTCAAATAGTGGGACTACTTCCTGAGGAGAAAAACAAGTACTGACTAGTTCAGGGTCCCCTATTCTCTAAATTTGAGAGATGGAGGAAGGGGAATCAGAAGATGGTAATTACAGTGAAGTATATCTGTTCTCCAGGGACTCCAGAACATTGCAGGTCAGCTTATCAGATCCATTATCTGACTATGTCTAAGGTCTAAGTATTTTGTGGACACATCCATTGATATGGGGTTTCATGGTCTGTATTTTGACTGTATGTGACTTTTTGAAGGATGAAAACTATACTGATTTATGAGTGTAAGGACAAGTGTTTTAGATTGATTTTAGAGATTATGTTAGTTTTACAAATTAGTACCCATAGATTCTCTTCAATAACCACGACTTTACTAGTATTGAATAGTTAGATATGGTTTCAGTACCAGGCATGGCTTCTGTCTAGCTGAATGTACTAAATGTCCAGCTGTAGAGCTATATCTCTAAACTGTCTGCATGACTACTCTACCTTCATGGTTATTGTGTCATTGTGGTGGTTGTGGTTCATAGGTATTACATCTGGGTAAAACTGGTGGTTGACTCTGTCCTTTGGAAAATTGTAAGTTCCCTTTTATACAATGAAATAGTTATTAAGAGAGGACATTTAGGTTATCTGTAATTTTAGATAGAATTTACAAAACCAGAATATTCTTTATCTAAAATTTAGATTTATTTATATGTCCATGTAGATAGAGTGTATGTTTATAGATGCATACATATATTTCTCAGATATTTATAATAGGATTAATGTTAAATTTAGTATACTATATGATGAAGTAGCTTAACACAATTCTTATGATTTTAACACATATCATGTGCTTATATGTATGACAATCGTTTATCTTGACATCCCGTGAATATAACACATACATGTCTAGCTTTCAATTTTTGTTCTGGTATTGGATAGTTTATGTATTCACATTTCAAATGTTATTCCCTTTCCCAATTCCAGTCTATTCCACCTCCCCTCCACTTGTTTCTATGAGGCTACTCCCCCTTCTACCCACCCACTACAACCTCAACACCCTGGCATTTCCCTACACTGAGGAAATGAGCCTTCACAGGACCAAGAGGTTCTCCTCCTATTGATGCAAGACAATGCCATCCTCTGCTACATATGTGGCTGGAGACATGGGCTACACAATGTGTACTCTTTGGTTGGTGGTTTAGACCCTGGAAGCTCTTGGGGGTGTGGTTAATTTATATTTTTGGTCTTCTCATGGGGTTGCAAACTCCTTCAGCTTCTTCAGTCCTTTCTCTAATTCCTACACTGGGGGCCCTGGGCTCAGTCCGTTGGCTAGCTGCAAGCTTTTTCATCTTCATCAGTATGGCTCTGGCAGAGCCTCTCAGGACACATCCATATCAGACTCCTGTCAGTAATCACTTTTTGGCATCAGCAATAGTGACTGTGTTTGGTGGTTGCATATGGGATGGATGCACAAGTGGGGCAGTCACCGGATGACCTTTTCTTCAGGCTCTTCTCCACTCTTTGTCCTTGTATTTCCTTCCATGAGTATTCTGTTCCTCTTTCTAAGAAGGACTGAAGCATCCACATTTTGGTATCCCTTCTTCTTGAACTTCATGCGGTCTGTGAATTGTATCTTGAGTATTTTGAACTTTTGAGCTAATATCCACCTATCAGTGAGAACATACCATCTGTGTTCTTTTGTGTCTGGGTTACCTCACTTAGGATGATATTTTCTAGTTCTGTCCATTTGCCTAAGAATTTCATGAAGTCATTGTTTTTAATAGCTGAGTAGTACTCTATTGTGTAAATATGCCATAGTTTCTGATTCCATTCCTCTATTGAAGGACATCTGGGTTCTTTCTAGCTTCTGGCTATTATAAATAATTGTACAAAGTGGAGCATGTGATTTTGTTATTTGTTGGAGCAACATTTCTAGCTTTCTACACAGTATGATTGACAAAATCCATATGTTGCATATTTATAACGGGATATTTGGATTTTTTATCTTCAAACTTGCTCCTCTTATTTTTTATTTAATGACACATTTATTCTTCCAGTCAGTAAGGATTTCTTTTATTTTCTAAGCATAAAAAGACATCTGAACACTGAGCTCATCCTTCTATCACAGTTCTCCCTTAGCCCCTCTCTCACTGGGAGTTTGTTAGAACTGACTTATCAAATTTGACCAAACCAAAGAGGCTGTCACTGCCCATTCTGTCTAGACTTGCATTTCTTCAACATGAATGTCTTACTTCATCCATATCCTAGATTACTTTATTTGTGGAACATGCACGTGGATGAAAATACAAACGATATTTATTAATTTTCTGTTATACATTTATATAACAGTAAATAGGTGGCAGAATTCTTTATGATGCCACTTTTATCAAAATTTCCTTATACATCTGACCTTTTTAGGGGAAAATAAGAGTTTATATAAAATAGAGTCATTTTGCATGGTAAAGAATTGTATATGTTCAACTTATTTGCCAGCTGTACATAGAATTTGATGTTATTATTTCCATTTATATATAAAGAGCCAGATTTCTATAGAGAAAAATAGCCACATGAAGACACACTGGCTGGGTGTAGGGCAGAGGCACTCAGTGCTCCCTTATTTCATTGTAATGTCTTCTGTCATCCCCCTAACTTAGCCTAACTATGTGCTTTCTTAGCAAGTGACCTTGTCTATCTTGCTTTTCCACTTCTTCATTTATAAACCTTATAATTACTATCATCTTTTCATAATCATTATTATCTGAAGATGAGTTAAAATCTTGTCCAAACATGCACATCATTTGTATGATGTAAAGTATATTTTGGTAGTTACTGAATACAGTTAAATTTTTCCATGTTGCTTTAAACCACAGGATCTGATGCTATAATCATAGACTGAGACCTAGTTCAATAATCAGAGAAGAGCATCATTGGGAGCTGATGAGATAGATGCAAAGATCCATAGCCAAACTTCAGGCAGAGAACTAGAGTCCAAATGGAGACTTCCATCTTATCCCTTCTGGTGGAGCTTGCTCTGCAGTATTAGGTTGATGTTCCTGGAGGACACCTCCTTTCTAAAGGCAGACAAAAATGATTTGGGAGAAAAAGAGGGGGGGGGGACAGAGACAGAGACACAGAGACAGAGACAGAGACAGAAAGACAGAGAGACAGAGACAGAGAGTGAAAAAGACAGAGAGAAAGAGGCAGACAGACATCGAGAGTCATAGAGAGCCAGAGAGAAGTTCAGGGGTGGGAACTGAGAAGAGTACTGGGAGGAGAAACACAATAAGAATATATTATATGAGAGAAAAATAAAACCAACCAAACATAAGACAACAATTATTGATATCATGTGTTACATCTGACCACAGAAATATGATCTTTGGACATAGAGACTACACAGCCAATTACTAACTAATCAGAGATCAAAAGAGCACTACCACCAGAGGCATCTTCAGTTACAATCTTTATTAATAAACTTCAAAGAGGATTTTTACATAAATATACAGTTTGATTTACCAGTTTCATACAATGTTCTTTTTCTTGTTGCATACATAATTAGAGTAATGTTGCCTTAAGACAATTATCTGAAAGACTTAAACTAACAAGTTGATTCAGTAATATTGGGATCAAATATCTTTGTTCTATACTTTATGACACATGCATAACATGAAGCCCAGTATATAGGATATAGAATGTTCTCAGTAATGAGACTGGGAGGGAATGTATGATACAAAAGAGTGAGAAACGAGCAAAGAAAAGAATGAAGCAGAGATTATTAACAATGACTAGACAACATCGCTGTTTAAACAATATGGCATGTGTTACCTACAAATACCTAACAATTAGCTCCCTTTCTCTCTAACAATTTTATAAAAATAGACAACAACAGTACTATAGAAAAAATTATTCTCCTTTCACTCAGAGAACTCAATATATGGGCTTGCCTTTTCTTAAGATTCTTCATGCAAATATTTAATATTAGACACATTAAAATTGTTATGGATCTCAAGAAGTTAAAATTCAGATAAGACACTGAGAAACATAACACCTCTTCTGTTTGCATATATTTAGCAATGTTTTAAAAGAAAATAATTTTCTTTGAAAAACTGTTCTGTACACTTACGGTGTTTGGATGTAAAACATGAGCCCTGTGTTCTAGTTACTTCATAAACATACAATCTTCAATGACAGTATCTTACTTCAATTACTCCCGTGCTGTCTGGTATAAGTAAAGGATACCCAAGCTAAAATTGACAGACCCAGAAAGGCTAGATAAAAAGGAGGTCTTTAGGGTGGATGCATGGATCTCCCTCGGAAGGAAAAATAGAATAGATTTTGATGGTAGACTGAACACTGGTGGGGACAAAAATGAGAAAGATCAGAATCAATTGGATGATGGGAGAGAGTGGAAAGAAAGCCAGATAGATTAGGGAGCACTGGGCAAGTGGTCAGAACCTAGGACAGTAAAACTTTATGGACTTTATGAGGGTGAACCTAGTAAGTCCTGCGATTAATGAAAGATATGGAGACCAGACAGGCTATCTTTAGCCTGGCATTGTTTCCAATGCTGAGATTGGCATCATTTGGTTAAGTTGTTGTCTACAAGGAACTTGTGGAGATACCTGAACAACATATATATCTCTGACCCCTTGTCTGTTCTTGTATTTTTTTCCTCCTATAGGGTTTGTCTGCCCTCACTATAATGTCTGTTGACATGCCCCCATTTTATATTGCTTCTTTCCTCTTAAAGGGCTGCTCCTTTCTCAAAGGAAATGGAATGTATGGCGAGAACAGTGAGTCTGGGGATAGGGAAGGTGAGATGGAGAATCAAAAGAGTGGATGGAGGGAGAGTGAAACCGTGGTCAGGATGTATTATATGAGTGAAAAAAAATTTTTCTTTAAAAATTAAAACAAAATTTACTGCACATTCATTTGAATAAGTAAACATAAACTTGACACTGGGCTACTCACAAAGTGAATCATATGAGATACATCCACACATTCTCAAAGATTTCCTGGAGCAATTGGTACATTTGTTTATAGATAGGAGGAAGCAAGGGACCCAGAGACAAGAAACTGGAGGCATGAATTTAGAGAAAACTATGGATGACTGCTACTTACTGGCTTGCTACTGAATTGTGTGCTTTGTTTTCTGATGCACTGTAGTAGTACGTGCCATGTGGTGTCACAACACACAGTGGACTGGGTTCTCCAAAATTAGTCTTATTGAAGAAAATATCCCAGATCTGCCTATATCCCATCTTATGAAAGCATGTTCTCAGTAAAGATTCCCTCTATGAAGATAAATATTCTTTATGTCATTGCAAAACAACAACAACAAAAACAGAGCAAAAAACTTCTTTTCAAATATGACACCAATACATTGTTATTAAACCATAACTTTCCTCTCTTCATTTAATTACTAACTCATACTAATATCAGCATCATAAATAATAGACCTATCGATTTTAGAGGACCCCACTGTCTTTAGAAATTCAAGCACTTTAAGTGGTCAGTCTCTTTAAAGTATCTATAGATTTTTCTGTACAATCAAAATAAGTCATGTGTTCTCCATTCTCACAGAGAAGAATTGGGGAACAATCACATTCAAATCTAAGAAAAATAAAAGACCAAGAGTGTGAAACTCAGTGTTGGATTTCTGGGACTTGTCTCTCTGGGTTCCACCGTAACTGAATAATTTCACTTCTATGATTCTGCCATCCAAAGTGCACATAGCTGACCTCATTCACTCTGGGCAGCTACACAGTCACAGTTACTGCTGTCGTTGGAGGTCATCCCATTGCACCAGTATCTGTAAAGTACTGGGCTCTCCTTTGCAACTGGGCTGTGTCTTCACATTTAACTTTTCCTGGGATCTTCTCAGTCCCACAGATCCTAAAGATTGTTCTTGGTTTCTCTGCATGATCCCTTCAAATCTGAGCTGCTCCTGCATTGAGGCTGCATCTTAATCAATGTTCTGTTTTGGCCTCAGCTGCTGTCCCTTATCCTTTCATGCCTTCAAAACCTGCTCCACTTAGGAGGCTCTTATCTGTATCCAACTTCATCTGCCTGCATATGAAAAAAGGACATACTTACTCCACTCTGGACCAGAATTGCTGTGAGGTGACCCTGAGGACATACTCGCAAATATTTCACCCCAATGATGCTTATTTTTTCTTACTCACCACTAACATTTTAGCTCCATCTAAGTAGTACAGACTTTCCCAGTAAAGCAATGGTTTCCATTTAATTTTCTTGTTTTAAAAAACTTTAATTTTATTTATGTATTTTAATAATTGTTTTGATAACTTTTCCAAACTCAAATATTATCTTGATGTTCCACTTACGTTTTAGGAAATATTATCTGGTTATTTCCATTGACTTGGAAGGCTAATCTTTCAGTCAGGGGACCTTTGGGTGATAAAATATGATTGTAGCAATAAATCAAGAAACTCTGTCTATTGATAAGAGATCACTTAAATGGCAGATATTTAAGCTAAAGAAATTGTTATTTACAGATATCCTATTGGTAAAAGACTACTTTTCTAGCCTGTATAATAAGTACTTATAATAAGCATCAAAGACACTTATTTGTAAGTATCTTTCCTAAAGAAACCCTGGCTTAGAAGCAGGGAAATAAACCACGAGTGACCCCATAATTCAGGATAGGAGAGAAACAGTAGCTCAGGGTAGCCAGGCTACATAGTACATTCAAGAAAAGCTCTGTACACATAGTGAGAAAGCTCTTACTTCCAATATCAAAGAGAGAAACTCATAGAATGACCAATTACTGAATTATGTTGAAAACCTTTTACATAAATAAGTATAACAATTCACTCATGTTAATTATGAGTAAAAACAATCTTAGATAAAATCATTTTATAAATATGGATCATTTGTCTTTATTTTAGAAATGAACATAATTCGGTATTCATAATTATCCAAATTAACACATTGTATCAACATTAATACAACAAATGCATGCAAATTTATAGTTATTGTCTGCTGAATATCAAGGCACTGACTGGACAAAGACTGGGGTCTGTGCATGGTTGGAGCCGGCATGACTCTTGCTTTCTAGAGGATTATAATTTATTAAAGAAGATGTAGTGCAAATAGGCATAAATCCTTGTAAAATAAAAAATCATGTGTTATAAATCAGAGGGAAAGAAGTCTGAGAGACACAGAGAGGGAAGTATAGCTCTGAAGCCTGAGAAGTAGGCTCGAATTAACTACTCAGGGTACTTACTGATGACAAGAGAGCCCTAACTGTATTTCCCTGTTGAGATGAGGAACTGTTTGGTGTGCATTTTCTATTTGTATATGCATAGGAAATATTTTACTATTTACTAGGACAATATTTGGGCTATAATTCAGTTTACATTTCTTCTGATATATCTGGAAATAGCTAGGAAAAATAATTGAGAAAAAATATATTTCTTCTCATAACAGTGGCATAAAATATGTACTTTAATCATCAATAGATATAAGCAACTGCTGCAGGAGAGAATTTGAAGCACAAATCTCTCATGCAGCTGCTGTTACCCGCTTATCTCCCTAATGCAGTGCCATCAGAGGTAAATGAAGAAAGCGGGCTTCTTTATATTACATTAGCCACGAGAGGGAACTCACAGAAACCTATTAATGTGAGTCAAACATATTAACAATGATGAAAAATGTTAGTCTGAGGAGTTCAAACAAAGTTCATTCTACCATATTAGGTTTTATTTCAATGAAGCTGAAGAGGAAGTTTTGAGCATGCCTATTGCTTTTTGACAATTTCTGAATCATTTTCACAATGGTTAGCGGTTTATGTGGGATCTACTATTAAACTTGATTGTCTGGTTAATTGTTCTTATAAACACCAGTGATCGTATAACTCACAAAGTCGGAGCTGACTCCTAACATCTATCACTGAGGTTGTGGGGTTTACAGTGTGCTTCCCTCTCTGCACTTGATTTTGCCTTTTCACGTCACTTTCACAGAAAGCCGCGAAGCAATTTTCCTGTTTTTACATGATCTTCTAAGGCCCAGCCTGCTTCCATCCCACTACATAGCTGAGGGTGACCTTGGATTTTCAGTACCTTAGTGTCTTTATCTCCCCAGTGCTGTTAGCAAAAATGACTGCCATCTTTCCTGGCTTCAATTTTTTTTCCAGATACACGATAACATATATGTAATGTAATTTGGCAACAATTTGACCAACATTTGAAAATAATTTAGACCCTGAAAGAAATTGGAAGATATTATCTCCTCAACATTTGACCAAACTCATTGCAACACATAATTTTATCATATCTTCCTACTTTTGTAGCTCCTCAAATGAGTCTCTTGCGCCAGTCAGAATGAGGTAGGTGCGCAGATGATGGTCATGGACAATGAACATTACACAGCAGTATAGAAGAGTCTTTGTATGATGCAAGCATTACGGGCATTTCTCTCCATGGTAATGTGTTTCAATGTTCATGATAAATAACCAAACATTATAAAATTATTACCAAAAATTTGTATAAATATCTAAGGACAATTTATTATTCATCTGGATTTCATATTTTACACCTCTGGAGATAAGGATGTATCATAAAATTGTTATTTGTATGTGGGATTAAAATACTAGCCACTAATATCAGGAATTAATAATTGTTACTATAAATCTAATTAAAATTTTAAACGTACATGGACTGAATCAAAGAAGAAATATTTTATTGAACTACTATTTCACCCATTAAATATAAGGAAGTAAAATGTCATGGATGATTGCAACATCTGATCCTAGCACTCAGTGCCCATAGTAGATCTAAAAAGTTGCAAGTAGTTTGTAACAGTTACACTCCAGACTACTTTAATAACCTTGAGCATGTGTTGGGGGGCCTGAGTGAAGGTCATGATACTTCTTTTTCAAAGATATGTGTGGTTTTAAACTTTAAAATTTTATTGTGCAAATATGATATGATTATTATCTATAAGAAACTTGACGTTAGGAAATATTTGTGTTCCTGATGCTTCCTTATATTTACAAAGACATTTTCATGCAGGCAATCCTGTGTCCTAAGAGATTTATCAAAACCATTACCACGTGTCTATACCCCACAAATGCATAGACTTCGTAAATGAGAACAAAATGTATTTCAAAAAATTATTGGAGCTTTACGCTAGTTGAATTAATTATTTAACTAATAAATCCTCTAGGTGGGTTCAAGGGTTTGTGTACCCAAAGGAAAGACTTTATAATTTGAAATGCTTTAAACAGCACAATAGCTGGGCCACAGCCTAACAAGCATGAGATTAATCCACCTCCTGCCAATGCTCCCCAGTTATTATTGACTAAATTCTGTAGTCTATCTTTGCAGCCCTAAACCCTTCTGGGCAACCCTCTGAGCCATGCTTGTCTGTCTCCTTCACACGGCAGCATGTTTCCCTGTCTCCCCCTCGTATCTTCTCTCTTCACACTCTCGCAGAACAGTGGTTCTCTCTCCTCTTCTCTGTCCTGGTCTCAAGCAAAGGAAATTCCAAAAAACTTGCCTCTGTCTCACCTTCCCAGCTAGTGTCTGTTGACATTTTTATTCCAATGAAACCAACTGGGGGCAGGTTCCCATAAGGTAGGTATAGCAAAAAGCAGTTTGGCGGGGCCCAAACTGACTTTAAAACACCAGCAGCATTAGGCCAAACCCAATCTACACCTTCACTTCTTAAACAAAGCTAAAATGATGGGTTGATGCAGAACAAAGAAAATACTGTGGTTAAGGTGTAATGACTTAATCAGAAGGTTACATAATTAACTAGATTAAGTCAAATGAACATTGTTATCCAACCATTATTTCTCAAATAGAGTGACCACAAATGAAAATTTAAAAACCTTCATTCCTGTGTTTTTATTTACTTGCAACAGGTAGTACTGGTAGGCTAGTAAATGAATTCAGAGTGGAAAAGGAGAAACATTTTGCTATAGGCCAACCCCTAACAATTTTTTGTTGGCTTGTTATGAACCTATGAGCTAGAGTGTTGGAAATGAAGTCTAGAAGTCGAAGGGTTCTCACTAAACATAGAGTAAAATTGTTGGGGATACAGCTCAGGGGACAAAATATTTGCCTTGAAAGCACAAGAACCTGGATTATCACTCAGTACTCAAAAACAAAGCAAATGCCTTTGATGTTGTACACAGGAGCTCCCTAGGGGAAAAAAAAAAAAAAAAAAAAAAAACTTTCTACCCAGAGATTAACCAGTTTAATTCCCCAAGAGACCAAGCACCGGTGAAGGTCACTGTATCAAACACTAAGATAAAAAGATAGAAAAAGACAGTTGATATTGGTGCCTGATTTAAGTATGGCGGTGCATGTATTTTTGTTTTCTTTATTTTATATTCTGTTTTAATCAGGATATTTTGTGATAAGCTCTTTATTCAGTCTTATCTTGGGTAATCTCTGTGGGTAGTCTTGTATCTACATATCTGTGATACACACACACACACACACACATATACACAAACATGAATGAATGATTTAAAAAACTGTAATAATAAACATGGCAAAGGTATCTTGCAGAGTGTGTAGAAATTTTCTTATTTGTGGTTTCCAAATAGTGTAAAATGCAAATGGGTTTTCGATTATAGCTGGCTGTGAGGAATAGGGTGGAGGTTCAGTGAGTCATAGATAAAAGTGTTTATCTGTCTGCTTCTTGACTATTGTGGTCTCTCCCCAAGTTAAAACCATGTAGTGAAACTCTAAAAAGTTGTAGGGTCTTTAAACCTGGACTTCTAAACCTTCAGAATTGTGAGAATGTTTGTGTGCTTATGTGGATGTGTGTGTATGCATGTTTGTGTGTGTATTTGTGTGTATTTGAATGCATGAATGAATAAAATGTGCCAGCATTTTCAAAATCCACTTTCCACCAAGATAAACTATGTTTTGTTTCAAGGCACAGTAATGAGGGAATGTTTTGTGTTTTTGAATATTTTAGCTGTAACGTTACCCAGTAAGCTGTTGTTTACTTTGTGTGACAGGTATTTTATACATACAAATACACATGTATACATACATACAGGATGCCTTTTATTTGATACACATACATATGTAGTTATCTACATCTAAAATTAAGCCTTGTATCTCCTCCCAGCCTCTTTTTGTTTTTTTCCAGCTTCACTTGGTGTTATTTACTAGATTGCAAAGAATTCTTGACTTTTCATTCAGTGCAGTTTTAGCTATTGCTGTGTCCTTTTATTGTTTTAAATTTGATGGCACTATTAACTGTGCCACCCTAAGTGGGAGAAGGGATGTTTCAGTTTTCAAGACTACATGTATACAGTTTTTGAGCAGTTTTCTTCTCATGTCCTGCTACTCAAGCCTTCTGTAAATGATCCTGCCAACAGCTGCTTCTGTCCATCTGTCATGATGAAAGTTTGCTGGTTTTAAAATGTGATAAGACAACTTTAGTCGAACAGAAGTGCCTTCAGAATATACACATGGCTTTAACTCTACATCTCTAACTCTACCCTTGGGCAAGATGCCATGATGTCTGTGGCAAGGTTAATATTTGTGGATGGCTGCTACATTAACTTCTGCTTTGCTGAAATGCCTGCTTTGCTCCTGATAAACTTGATTTTCAACAGAGGAGAGAAAAATATGAATAAGTATTAATAGAGTTAAAGGTATATTCTCTAATACAGATTCATAAATCACCTCAGATTTCACCCGTAAAGGTAATACAGTTGACAAGTGTGGAATATTATCATACTTTCATTGGCAATAATGTGAACAGTTTTTAACTTCATTTTTATTATCCTCAATTGATTTGACACAGGGCTTTTAATTTTACATTCAGAGGTTCATCTTAAGACATAGGGAGATGACTCTGTGGGTAGGACAACTTCATGCACCAGCAGGAGGAAGTAAGTTCAAATGCCCAGAAACAAGAGTTAAGTATAGAGTTTCTATATTTATATTAAAATATTTTAAACAGTATTTCTTTTCTTTAAATTTTTATATTTCAGATGTACTAATATATACTAAAATTGAAAAAGTAATAATTTTCAGTTCATCATGATTCTTGATCATAATAAATCCTAGTTACTTTAAGAGTAAATTAAACTAAACTAGAGTTCAATCAATGATGAAAAATCTCTATAGATGAAAATAACTAATGTCTCTCCACATTAAAAATGCAAATAATTTCAGCTTCTAAGAATTTTCATTGTTGTAAATTAAACAAGAGTAGAGCATGATATTTCTTATGTTTTACTTAGCATGGCTATACCATGTTAATAATAGTCTATATTACTGTCAAATCTGCTTCTCCCCCATTATTTACTTCTTTTTACATTGTAAGAATTTAATATTTTCTTCTGCATGCTGAGTGCCAGTTGGACCAACACCATTTGTTGAATAGGCTGTCCTTTTTCCATTGAATGTTTATAGTTCCTTTGTCAAAAATCAGGTGACCATATATGTGAGGGCTCACTTCTGGATCTTCTATTCTATTCCATTGATCCATGTGCCTATCTTTGAACCAGTACCATGCAGTTTTCAGCACAATTGCCTTGTAATATAACTTTAGGTCAGGGATAGTGATTCCTGCAGATGTTTTCTTGTTGTTGAGGATGGATTTAGCTATTCTAGGTCTTTTGTTGTTCCAGATGAAATTAAACATTGACCTTTCCAGATCAATAAAGAACTGGGTTGGAATTTTGATGGGGATTGCATTGAATCTGTAGATTGCTTTTGGTAGGATGGCCATTTTTACAATGCTGATCCTTCCAATCCATGAGCATGGGAGATCTTTCCATTTTCTGAGACCTTCTTTGATTTCCTTCTTTAGAGGTTTGACGTTCTTGTCATACAGGTCCTTCACTTGCTTAGTTAGAGTCACACCAAGGTATTTCATAGTTTTTGTTACTATTGTGAAGGATATCTTTTTCCTAATTTCTTTCTCCACATGTTTGTCCTTTGAGTAGAGGAAGGCTACTGATTTGTGTGAGTAAATTTTATATCCAGACACTTTGCTGACGTTGTTTATCAGCTATAGGAGTTCTCTGGTGGAATTTGTGGGGTCGCTTAAGTATACTATCAAAAAAGAATGAAAATAGACACTTTCTTATCTCCTTGTACAAAGCTCAAGTGCAAGTGGATAAAGGTCTCCACATTAAACCAGGTACACTGAAACTATTAAATGAGAAAGTAGGGAAATCTTAGAACACATAGGCACAGAAGAAAATTTCCTGAACAAAACATCAGTGGCTCTAGCTCTAAGGTCAAAGATTGACAAATGGTAATTAATGAGATTTCAAAGTTTCTGTAAGGCTACAGACACTGTCAAGAAAACAAAACAGCAGCCAACAGAGTGGGAGAAGATCTTTACCAACCTCACATCAGATAGAGGCCTAATATCCAAGGTATACAAAGAACTCAAGAAGCTAGACATTAGAGAATCAAACACACCTATTAAAAATGGGGTACAGAGCTAAACAAAAAGTTCTCAATTGTGGAATATCTAATGGCTGAGAAGCATTTATGGAAGTGCTAGACATCATTAGCCATCAGGGAAATGCAAATCAAAACAACCCTGAGATTCTACCTCACACCAGTCAGATTGGCCAAGATCAAAAATTCAGATGACTGCAGATGCTGGTGAGGATGTGGAGAAAGAGGAACACTTCTTCACTGTTGGTGGGGTTGTAAACAGGTACAACCACTCTGGAAATCAGTCTGACGATTCCTTAGAAAATTGGACATAGTAATACCTGAAGACCCAGTTATTCCACTTCTGGGCATTTACCCCAGAGATGCTCCAACATACAACAAAGACACATGCACCACAATGTTATTGCAGCTCTATTTATAATAGCCAGAAGGTGGAAAGAACCCAGATGTCTTTCAGTAGATGAATGGATACAAAAATTGTGGTACATTTACACAATGGAGTACTACTCAGCTATCAGAAACAATGACCTTATAAAATTTTTAAGAAAATGGATGCATCTAGAGAATATCATCCTGAGTGAGATAACCCAGTCACAAAAGAACAGACATGATATGCAGTCACTGATAATTGGATACTAACCCCAGCATGCTCTGAACACCCTAGAAACAACTCACAGACTGTGTGAAGTTCAAAAAAAGAAAAGAAAAAACCATTATGTTTACTCCTTACACACCAAGAAAACTTTGACTAATTCCAGGTTACATCCTGTTTTACATGTACCTTATGCTCATTGTAACTAGTAAGATTTTAATGCACACTATCAAACCTTAAAAAAACAAAAAGCCAAGCAATAACAAAAATGTATTCGTATATATTTATGCAAAAATGCTTAAAATTTGTACATTTTTGTTTTTTTAAATAAAGTTATTCAATAAAAAAGAATTTAATATTTTAATTTCAACTTTTCTTTTTCCAGTTTCAACATATTAGAAAATGAATGCTCTTTGTTTGTATGGAATTGGCTTAGTTTACCGCATATGATAACTTTTCTTGCAAATTCTTTGATTTTCTTGCCTAAGCCTTAGTAAAAGCCTGCTCTGTGTGCATGCACAACATTATTTTCTGTTCTTCAATTTGTCAGCAGCAAAGGGGATTCCATTAACTGGCTACATTGAATAGTACCAAAATAAATGAGAATACTAAAGTGTCTCCGGAGTAAGTATCTTTATATATTTGAGTACATTTTTTCTCTTTGCCATTTTTTACAACTTTATTTTTTAAAAAACAGAGATACAGGTACAGATTTTTAAAAGCATTTTAGCGAAAAACTCTGTCTTCTTAGTGTGTGGTACACCTAAACCTTAAAGTATTAATAATTCAAGAGCTAAGAATATATAGCCTTGTGGCAATTCTCAACATTAAAAAAAACATATGTTTAATCTTTACACAACAAGAAAACTTTGAATATTTCCATGTTACAGTTTTTTCCATTTTGTTTTACATGTACCTTATGCTCATTGTAGCCAGTAAGATTTCAATGCAATACTATCAATCCTTTAAAAGAAATCAAGTACTGAGTACATCCTTTTAATATTAAGAAAAATACTCTATCTTGATTTCCAGAGTGCCTTTATCACAAAAGCTTTACCAATATTGACAGGTTTTTTTTTTCATAATAGCTCCTCCACTGTCATAAGTTGGAAAAAAAAAACCTATGCATTTTATGTTTCTGGTAGCCAAAATTGTAAACATTTTGGGTAGGCTTTCTTTAAAGAGGTTTTGCATTTCTAGTACCCACAGGCTATTGTCTCTATTGGTTTTGAATATTTTAAATTTTTATATATTGTACCTGAGTATTTTATGATATCTTGGAGTTCCTACATGCTCTTTTCTCTGCTTTTTAGTTGCTTTCCATGATATTTAACTCTATTTTCAGATATTTTTTAAAGATAATTATTGTTTTCATTTTATGTGTATTTTTTGAATCTCAGAATCCCAGGGCATCTAATTTTTACTCTGAGTATCTATTGGTCTGTGAAGGTATTGTTAAAACTCTTACACAATTCCATTTTATCTTAATTGTCAGTCCATGTGCTTGAAAAGTCTCACCGGTGTATATATCTCAGCTTCACTATTATCGTTTTATGGGAGCTTGCACTTGACAAAAGCTAGTTGAGGTAGAGCACCCATTAAAATGGTGACTTTTCTTTGCTAAATTTAGCTTGTTAAACTTTACAAAGATGTTGTGAGGACAACATGAAATGAAATACCCCATTTCTGCTATTGCTAGAAGGTCATCTGAACGGCTTCGGTTGGAAGGAAAGCTCTTTTCTTTCTCTTTGAAAACAGGCAAAGTGGTACCCTCAATATGAATGTCTGCTTCTGTCGCATAGTTGCCTCAAATTCTTGATGAAATACTGGAAGCAACTATTTTTAAAGGTATTGGTTAATGATATGTAAGGAATAAAAATACTTGTATTTAGTAGGGAGGATGATTATTCAACCCATAACATAACTTTTTTTTAAATTAAATCACAAGGGTAGATTCATGAGTAGAAAAGATTTGGTTCTATTCATTGCTAATTGTTCTGATAAACTTCACAACACACAACCTTCCATGTTCTGTAGAAATGGAAAGATGAACCTCAAGGTTTACTGACTGATGGGACAAGTCTATGTTACTCTGCCACTCTGACTGTAGAGACGTGAAAGTGATACTTTCTTAAACACAGCCTGCATCCATCTAAAGGCTCCTAGAAGCAGCAGAAGGTAAGAGGAGGGGATCCACACGCATGGAGCCTCCACTAGCTGTGTCTGTGTTTCCTAAAGATCACATTCAAACTAAAATATTAAAGTGTTGCTGTGTAAGTTCATTAATTTATTCAAAAATATTATTTGATTTTAGAACTCAGTATGCTGAGTGCATTTCAGACACTAGAAAATTAAAAAAAAAAAAATAAAGCAAAGCATACTCTTCTTCTTGTAAAGCTTGCACTTAAGAGAAAGACCATGACAAGAAAAAGGTCCCCAGAAGTCTAGAGCAATGTGGGTCTGAGTTCAGTCTGGGATAAATAAGGCATAGCAGCCTCACCAGAGGTGCACAGCAACACCTCGTCTTACAAAATATCTATTACGATTCATCACTACTAATATGTTGCATACAGAGAAAGTTGAAGTTGGGATATTCAAGGAGAACTGTGTTCCAAAGTTCTGTTTCTGATGGAACATTCTGGAAAAGTTGTTGACAGAGTTGGCAGTTCCTAAGACGTATGCAGTGTACAAAAGGAGAGCAAAAGTGAGCAAAGTGGGTACAAAAAGTACAGAGAAAGGGGAGCACTTTCATAACTAGTGACATCTGTGAGGTGCATACAATAGAATAATAAATCAGAAAGTGTGCACGATTGCACTGTTTTGGTAGTTTGCTTTCTTAAGTTAAAATCAAGTTTTAAAGTTACTGACTTACTTTGCTTACAAGTTTGAGATAATTTTAATACCACGCAGCAAAGATACTGCTCTGAGTATAATGACTTCCTTTCTTATTTTTGTTATATTCCTTTTTAAAGGTTAAAGTTCAGAGAAATTTTGTGTCGTTACTATTATGAAGTTAAATGCTTCTTCAATGAATTTTGATGAAACTCTGGCAAAATATTTATTCTCAGGTTTCCCCAAACAGTGCCCTGGTTTTCTACTTGTGCTAGGGCAGTCTTTCTGAGGGCATGTGTGTTGATGTCTCTGACCTTGCATAGACTTTCAGTGATACGGCTTGACTTAAAATGGTGACACGTACCAGTCATGCTTCTATCCCCCCTTTTATCTGAATATATGGAGTGACTTTATTAGATTTTAAATCAGTTTTAAAGGTAATCTTCTACCAAGCTATCTTCAATAGAGCTTAAACCACTCTGCTTTCTAAGAAGTAGAGAGAATTCTGCAACATTTTCATTTATGTTCAGATGAACTCTCTTTGAGTTCAAAGATATGCTATTTTCAGGACTTTACATTATCCCCCATACTCACAAACAGGTAAGTTTAAAGATATTTCTTTTCATCAGAACTAATTTTAATTTAATAAAACATCATCTTTAAACCTGAGTAAAATAAAATTGAAATAAATGTAACAAATATAAACCCTTTCACATATTTTTAATGTTGTAGAGTGTAGAAAAAGGAGAAAATATCGAAGCTTAAGTATGCTTGCACACACATCCAAGCAAAAATTAATGCAGTGAATTGTAATGAGATTTCACAATGGTTCAAATATTTAGACAACATTAACTCACAAAAGAGAATTATTTATAAATCTTTTCACAGTCTGGTAACCTCTAATTTTGCCTATTTGTATGGTGGCATATTAAGTAGGTGCCCTATCTCAAGGCACAGTTTAGATTTCATAGTTACATTTAGGGGAAAGCATGTGTAAATTTGAATTACTTATTTGCAAAAAGATTTATGTCATATTGTATTTCTCAGTTGACAAACCAAAAATAATAATAGAATCATGTGTTTACCTTTAGCCTCATTCTTTTCATAACTTGAATATAAAATTAAAATGTGTATTTCCGATTAGACTTCTTTTTAATTTCCCCTCCCCTGTCCTTGCTATAACTGGTATGGCAGAGTTGCTGGAAGAAAAACATATCCGTTCACATAAGAACAAAATCTGGCTGTCTCTAGGGATGATCTCTTTTTTCTAGATGTTTTGTCAAAGGACTTCCTTAAAAAGACAGGGCTGGTGCAGACCTCTGGCAATGCTGCATGCGTGAATGCAGCATTGCCCCTGAAACTGTTGCAAACTTATATTTATGCATTTCCTTCAAGCTTGCACATTGTAAAATAATGGTTGGAATACTTATCTAATTAAATGGGAAAGTGCTAGACCATGAAAACAAGAATTTATTCAACAGTAAAATCTAAACCCATTGCTCACTAATATCCAATTTTAGGTATTAAAATGTATAAAAACACATTTTCAATATACATGCATTTTGTGAGCATATGTGTGGTGGTTTTATGTTTTTATGCCTGTCAGATCTTAATTGAAAAACAGAAAGAATCAAAAATAAATTCATTTCTTCAGTTGTTTACATGAGTTGTTTACATGAGTTTGAAAACCTCAATGATTGTTGCTTCAAAAGTGTCACATACTTCAGCATCTTCAGTCCTTTGTCTAATTCCACAATTGGGGACAGCTTTCAGTCCAATGGTTGTTTGAGAGAATTGGGTTTGCAACCCCATAGGAAGAACAACATCAACTAGCCAGAGCCCCCAGAGATCCCAGGGACTAAACCACCAGCCAAAGTGCACACATCGAGAGACCCATGGCTGTAGCAGAGGATGGCATCAAGGTGAGGAGAGGCCCTTAGCCCTGTGAAGGGTCCATGCCTCAGTATAGGGGAATACCAGGGCAGGGAGAAGGTAGGGAGTGGGTACGTGGGTGGGGGAACACTCTCATAGAGGTAGGGAGAAGTGGGGGAGGGATAGGGAGATTCCAGACGGGAAACCAGAAAAGGGGATAACATTTGAATTGTAAGTAAAGAAAATATACAACAACAACAACAACAACAACGAAAAGAAATAAAAAAGTATCATATGTTATAAAATTTAAGGTAAGGTAAATATCTTTCAAAATATAATAAAGTAATTTAATCTTCATCAATATATTTAATGTGAAGACATTATTTTTGAAATTATATGGTGTGTGTGTGTGTGTGTGTGTGTGTGTGTGTGTGTGTGTGATATTGGCATGCATTCTGTAAAGTGTGTATGGAAGTCAGGAACTCATTTTTGGTATTACTTTCTGATTCCAGATTTATGCTGACACCAGGAGTTGAACTAAGGTTGTCAGAACAGCATGTATGATGGCTGAGTAATTTTGGAAATTGTAATTCTCCTAGTATACAAACAGTCACAAGCTTTATAATAAGGTGGATACAGTATATTTCAAAATTAATATTTATTCATTTATAATTGCTTATATAAGTATGTTTTTATTAAACTGACCAATCATTATTATCTCGTATCCCTCTGCCCACACCTCTAAATCATTTCTTCTTTTCAATCCTCCTCTTTCTTTTATGTCTTTTGTCTTGGTTTTGTTACTTGCTGGTTTGACTAAGTTACTTGCATGAGCCTGGATGCTCATATTTTTGAATGAAGCCAATGTACCAGCAGCTACTTCACTGATAGATATGGTATCCTCTACTGCCTACAGAATTTAACTGTCTAGAGCATCTCTGGGAAGTACGGGCCCATCCAAGATGAATTACTGATGTTCCTAGTTTTGTGCATGTCTTGGGCAACTGGAAATTGTTGCTGTGAGTTTGTGAGCACTATTGCCGGGCCATGCACAATTGATCACATACTAGTTATTTAAGTAGAGAATAATCATATGTAAATAAAAATTGTGAAATATGAAAGAACAAGAAACAGATATTTGCATCGTTTAAAAAAAGAGGAAGTTTTCCAAAGTAAGTTTAGACATTTATGGAAGAAGTCCTGTCTGCATTTGTGGGAAGAATTTCTGTCTGCTTTGGAGAGCCCACACCTTCTACCAGAGTGTATCATCGAGTAGAAATTTTGAACAAGTGATGGAAAAAATGAGCTCTTGTGTAGGTACACTATCTACTGTAAAAATTCTGATGAGTATAGGTCTGTTTCAAAGATGTATTAATTTTATTTTATGTTCCTCTCAGTATATCTGTGTAACACTGGAATGTCCAGGGTCTGTTGAGGCCTGGTTAGTATGCTGTATTCCTTGGAACTGGAGTGGTAGATTCTTTAAGTTACCTTAGGGATAATGGAACTAAATACCCAAGTCCTCTTCAAGAGCACACAGAACCACTGCTCTAGCCCAGTCGGGGTTTTCTTCTAATATCCGACTTCTACTCTTCTGGCTTTGAAGTAAAATTCTCAAAGCCAAATCATTTTTAAGCTTCATTTATACTTCATATTGTGCCTTTTGGCTCATGACATAGTTAAATCAATATTTTCCAAATTGACTTCACCATGTAAAATAATAGAATTTCACACTGTTGAAAATATAAAATCATTGATTTTTAATGATAAGAAATAATTTGGAGCAATTTCTTTATTTTTAGCATTTGAGTCATTATGAAATATGTTTTGTACTGTTGTACATTACAAAACTCCCTGCACCTAGCACACATTTGTTTAAATGTGCATAGCCAGCTACTCAGTGAGTAGAAATAGTCTAAATCTTATTAACTCTAGTGATTGCCCTCATAACCATTTCAATGCAAAATGAATGTGGCTGCCAAATATTTTCTAATGTATTAAATCCCTTTACTTGCATAAAAGATGAAGTAACCCAGGGATAAAACATATTCCAAAATTCTGGTGGTTCATAAAGTGAAAAATTATGGGCTCAATTTTTTTTATAAAATTTGAGAGGTCAAGGGAGTAAGCAGATGGCTAGCTGAGGAATTTATTGCACATTAAGCAATTGTTTTGATGTGCCAGGCAAAGTCCGGGAAGCTTATGAGACTGTAAAATGCAATGACCCTGCATTAGTCTAAGGGTTTAGCTCATGATACACATGAAATTTTAGAGATCACATCCATCACTAGTTTATTACCTGTCAGAAACTCACATGATTCAACACAATTAATATCCTGCAGTATAGTGTATTTTTTTCACTATTTCTTTTTTTCTTAGCCTCTTTTTTATCTTTGCATTTTATTCATCTTTTGTAATATTATGAAGTTCAGGATAATCAACTGACAGCTCGGCAGTGCTGAATGATTTTCCAGTAACTTTCAGTACTCACAGTAATAAAATTTTATAAGGGATATAAAGAATTTAGATACTCAATCCCACATACTTTCCAATATACATGAATAATTTTATTGTCATCAGAGCTTTTGAATGCAGAGAACAGCAGTATTTTTTTTCATAAGTATATAAAATGCTTAAGACAAATAAATGCTCTCCCTTAAAAAAGTTAGTCTGAAGAGTCTGGGATATTACAGTTGCAGAACGACTTTTTTAAAATCAAATCAAAACAAACAAAATTGTCATAGACAAATAAATGCCTTACAGGCCTAAAGGCATAATTTTGTGGGCTGTTTGCAATGTGAACAAAATAAAATTTACCAGTATGTTATGACATATCTTGCTATGCCATAATGTTTGATGATTTTATGAGATACTGCTTAAAATCTAAATATTTACTCAATCTTGTGTAAAAGAAGAAACCTGTACTATAGCATAATCATAAATTTACCGTGTCATTGGGCATTATTTCTGAGGTTTTACCTATTTGGTATTACTGAATATAATTTTTATTGAAATAATCATATTTCTACAAATGAGGACTAAGAATCTGAAAGCATTATGATTAAAAATAATAAAAACAGCCTAATCCATGGTCAATTTCTATATTAATTGCACTGTTGTTAATGTTTGTTACATTTAATTGTTTTAATTGGGTAGAACCAAACTTTGGGCATATTTCACCAGAGCACCTTCAATAAGTAGATGACATCTTTGAAAAAAAAAGAGTTTAAATGATAATGTGTTTTGGAGAAAAAATTCAAATGTAAAAACATAATACACATTTTATTCCAAGGATATAACTTTATTCAGTGTCTGCCCTATGTTGTTTATCCTCTGCTAAAAGAGATTTTATAATAGCTTCCTGCTTCTGCACAATTTTTAACTAAAGAAGAGATTAAATGCATGTCAAGTGTTTTCTCAGTCTTTGAATCCTAGTTTTAAAATATAATATTGAAAAGAATATGTTTAGTGGATAAAATGGGATTGGTATTGGGAGTAGAAAAAGGTATATCAATATAATCTCTATATTTCAAGTCTACTGAAGTACTTATGAAATTTAACATGTGGAAAATGCTTTACTCTCTACAACAATTATAACCTTTCTCTAAACAAGAAAATTGATATTATATATATGAGTTCCAAGCCTAATTCAGTTTCTTTATCTGTTCATAACAAACTATCCTCCCTATAGCTCCACTTGAGAATTAACTAAAACAATTCTGTGAATTATATAATTTCACCCATAGCACATGGACAATGTTATTTTAGAATTACATATACGTTCAACCTTTTGTTTTCAAAACTTCTCATCATGGAGGAGTTAATAATGGAGAAAGAAGAACAAGAAAACCAGAAAACTCCAAAGTATATGATGAAATCTAAAGGAATTAAATATAGATAGATAAAATAATAGACATACAGACAGACAGAAAAAAAGATAGATTTTAAATTTACACCTTGTGTATGAAGTAATGCCATTGAGCTGACATTGGTATTCACAAGAACCATAGACTAACAAACCCATAGTACCAGGCACAAACATCTACTCTTAAATAGTACTTCAAAGTAGTGCACATGACACTCTAAACAATATGCTTTATTGTTGCTCCTCTGGTTGACTCTCAAAGATTAGAGGTAAGCCTTTATGGCTGACTACACCAAATAGGTTATATGTCTCAGAATTTTCATTATTAATGTAGCCTGAAATTCTTCTTCCTAGAGTTATCTTCTGTTGTGTCATAAAAAAGTGCAAGCTGTTGACAACTCGGAGCACACAGCAGTCCTCTCCTTGGGGGTGTCTGTGAGCACAACAATGGCCAGTCTTGTAAAAGTGTCACTCACACATTGGTTCTAACCAACGGCTGTCGGAATGCACCTAAGGCCCACCAACAGGAGAAAAATCATTTCTGATACTAGAAACCTGCCAATTTTCCTGGGATGATGAGGTCGTGGACCTTAGAAGAGAATCTACCAGCACACCTTGCTAAGCAGCGTAATCCCCAACTACATTCTAAATGTTAGCCTTATACTGACAGATAAGGGCCATTGCATTTTTCTATCAAATGACATCCCGAGAAAAGTGGAAAGCTGTACATCTCTGGTGATTTGTGGACATGTACACTTTGTCTGTCAGTGGCATTCCTTTTGCAGGTAAATACTTCATTTTACAAATCATTCTAGACATCTGAATGGTAAACAGATTGTGTTTTAAATATTTGCAAGAGTGGTTGGTGTATCTAATGTTGGGAAACAATTCAGGACTGCACAAATTTCCAAGTCATGATCACAATATCTATAAAGGATGCTGTTATGTTCAAATACCATTAGAAACTGTTACATGTTTGGATGACTTTCAAAAGAGACTTTTGGCTTTGGATTTTTAATATTGTTGAGACTGCTGTGGACTACAGGGACTTTTGAAGTTGAACTAAACATATTTTGCATTATGCTATGCTTAGGTATGGTACCCATAGACTTATATATTTGAACAAGCCTGTGGTTGCCATGGACTGGAATGTGATGGATTGTATATACTTGGGCCAGGAAGCAGCACTATTAGGAGGTGTGGCCTGGCTGGAGTATGTGTGTTACTGTGGGCATGGCTTTAATACCCAAGTGCTAGCTGCCTGAAAATACATATTCTACCAGCAGCCATCACATGAAGGTGTAAGACTCTCAGCTCTTCCTGAAACATGTCTGTCTAGATGCTGCCATGCTTCTGCCTTAAAGATACTGGACTGACCCTCTGAACCTGTAAGCCAGCCCCAATTAAATGTTGTCATTATAAGAGCTGCCTTGGTCATGGAGTCTGTTCACAGCAGTAAACCTAGATTTGAATGCTGAAGTCCAACTAGATTCCCCATAAGATGCTTAGAGTCAGTGGGTTTTTCTGTTTATTTGTTTGGTTGTTTTTGGTTTGTTTGTTTTTCGTTTTAATCACAGAAACAGAAAGAAACCTAAAATGTTAGGTTTACCCAATTAAGTCCCCACTTGCAAACAATAGCCTCTAGAACACAGGGTGTTAACATCCAGTGAACCCAGTAATGTTTAGGGCCATGAAAATTAGAACAAGTTTTATTAGGAAAGCAGACTTGGAGTATGCACTCTCGGGGCTGGAGGGATGGAAGGGGGGATAAGCACACTCACTGTTCTTCCAGAGGATTTGAGGTCATTTCTCAGAATCCAGGGTGTCAGCAAACTTCACCTATCTGTGACTGCAATTCATAGGTACAAATGAATAAATAAATAAAAACTTGAAAGAAGAAAAATTTTAAAAAAAACAGGGAAAGTGAAAAAGAGGACATGTGTGTATAACAGTTGTTAGTGCTAACTCGGGGCTTTGAAGTCCCTTGGGGACTATGAGGGCTTTTCCCACCTGATCATTTGAGGAAGGAGGACCTACCCGATATGAACAGCTTAGTCTCATTGGCTTGTGTACTGGGCCAAACGAAAAAGAGGAAAGAACTTGGCAGCATTACTCATTATTTTCCTTCTTAAACAATGCAAATACTGTATTGCATCAAGCAAGGAGAAGCAGTAAATAGAGAAAAGTGTTAGCAACAGGTAGCCCTGATTTTGTAGTATTTAGGAATTTTAGCCTGTCTGCATGGAAAATATTGAAGATTTCTAAGTTCTTGAATTACAAAAGTACATGAATATGTTGAGCAGAGGTGAATGTGTCATTTGGTGGGGACCTTGAAGAATAAGAAAACAGAGAGAAGTGTAAACAGTAAAGAAGTTTTTTTTGATTATGGCTTTGATAGGAACTAGGGTAGATCCAATTCATGGGATGCTCTTAAAAAAACCATCTGGCTGCCTTCTATTCTTGTCCAAGAACCTAACAGAGACTAAATTTTAAAACAATGCACTAACATGTTTGAAGGAGGAAATTTCAAGAAGTACCAGATTCAATCATTCGTTGTAGGGTTATCGGGGGGCTACATTTGTTCTGCTGCAGGGTGCTGCCACTAGGGGAAGCATGACATGGTAAGTTTGATCGAACTTACCCCACCTCTTCACTGGGCAGCTGTTGGGCTGTAGGGATGCTCAGCACAGCATGCCAAATATGGGGAAACATGGTCTGAGGGTCAAGGATGGACAGCCAGGGCTGACCTAGATGTCCCTGGGCCTGCAAAAAGGCCAGGGCTTTCTGATTCTCAGGCTTTTGGACACCCAGGCACGGCTGGATGCCTTAGAAGTGCTGAAATGGTAGCCAACAAGCTGGGTCTAGCCCAGAGCCATGGGGAAAGATGGGGTAGGATACCACTGGTCCTTCAGGAACAGTCCTTGGCTACAGGTTTGGGCTTGACTTGGTGGCAGCCACAACTGGGTGCACACAGTAAGGCCTTCTATGGGAGAACAGATGGTGCTCAGTACGCAAATTCTCTATGGCTCCCCACGCAGACCCCAATGAAAAGAGATAGTCTATGGTTTGAAGAAGTTTATTGTCGTAGCAGAAAGTGGTTGTCTGAGTCAGGGTTTCTCTTCCTGCACAAACATCATGACCAAGAAGAAAGTTGCGGAGGAAAGGATTTATTCAGCAACTTTCCTCCATGGCCTCTGCATCAGCTCCTGCTTCCTGACCTGCTTGAGTTCCAGTCCTGACTTCCTTTGGTGATACATATGGAAGTGCAAGCTGAATAAACCATTTTCTCCCAACTTGTTTCTTGGTCATGATGTTTGTACAGGAATAGAAACCCTAAGACCAATTGGTACCAGCATAGTGTGGTATTCCTCTGACAACCTGACTGTTTTGGGAAGGACTGTGAAAGGACTTTGGAACTTTGAGCTAGAAGAACCTTTGGGATATTAAAAGCTCTGTGGGATGTTCTGTAGGAGCTTGGAAGATAATGTTAAGAACATTGCAGAAGATGATGGTCTGGCTTGTGAACTTTCAGAGGGAAGATTAAAACTTTTCTCAGGGCTGTTGCTGTTTTGATTGTGAAAATTCTGTGGTTGTTGCTAGCCGAGGCTGAAGAATCAGCTGTGATTAACAAGATACCAGAACTACTAAAGCAAAATCTTTGCATTATTGGAACTACTGATGCTGGTATGCTGGAGCTAAGAAACTAGTGGTGATTAAGAGGAGACTAGCATCCACTGAGGTGAAATCTTCTGAGAAGCACAAAGAGGCTGTGTTTCTGAGATAGCCAAGGTTGTAACTCATGCTGTGGCTGGACTTCGTAATGTGTAAGAGTCACTCAGGTGGTACTGACTTTGAAAGCAAGAAAGGGTCATGGAAAACAGCTGAAGCTTGGCACTATGAGACACCATAGAAGGCAATAGGTAAAGGTGCAGTCTCAGTTACAATAAATGCCCCAGGACTAAAGGGCTAATGCTTGGCACCATGACAAGAGCCTATAAGAGGCTATTGGTGAAGCCTAGTTGCAGCAGAAGACAGCAATGTTTTGGAGATGCCAGTACTCTGAGATGACCACCAAGAACAGGATCGACAGTGGAGAACAGGCAGCTGGAGCCTAGAAGACAAGGTATGTGCTTCAAAGGACAGGGCTGAAGTGACCCAAGCCTTGGAGGAGCCCCAGAAGTTAGTGAGTGGATCTCAGATATTGGGGGGTTAGAGTTTGCTTTTGCTTTTGAATGTGACAGTGTCCAGATATTTTTTCCCTCTTGGTGGAAGAAAGTATTTTAGCGGAGCCCACAGGTAAGAGACTTTGAATTGGGGGGAAAAAAGGAAAAAAAAACCCTGAATTTTAAAAGAGATTAGATATTTTAAAGGGATTTGAAATTTTAATATGTAAAATTTTGTAAAGACTGTAGAACTCTTAGGGTTATTCATATCTTGTTGATGAATAAGAAAGTAAGGGTTCAGGCTTAATAGTGATGTGTTTGTGTGTCAAGTTGACAAGGGGTCAATTGTACTGGCTGGCCTTGTATCAATTTGACAAAAGCTGGAGTTATCACAGAGAAAGGAGCCTCAGTTGAGGAAATGCCTCCATGAGATCCAGCTGTAAGGCATTTTCTCAACTAGTGATCAAGGGGGGAGGAGCCAGCCCATGGTGGGTGGTGCCATCCCTGGGCTGATAGCCCTGGGTTCTATAAGAAAGCAGGCTGAGCAAGCCAGGGGAAGCAAGTCAGTAAGTAACATCCCTTCATGGCCTCTGCATCAGCTCCTGCTTCCTGACCTGCTTGAGTTCCAGTCCTGACTTCCTCTGGTGATGACCAGCAATGTGGAAGTGTAAGCTGAATAAACCCTTTCCTCCCTCCCTTGCTTCTTGGTCATGATATTTTGTGCAGGAATAGAAACCCTGACTAAGACAGTAGAATAAAACTGTACCCTATTTCTCAAGATTGACCTGAGATTAAATACCTTTTACAGGAGGAGTTTCTGGAAAGGAATGCTTATTCGCTAAACCTCCAGGCCTTTAGGTACCTCATTATAATGGAGATCTCTCTTGAGCCTACATGACCTGTGGTCATGTCATTTACCTATGGAGGGGTTTGCAGTTTTGCTCTATGTGACTGTTGGCCACAAATCTAAGGAAGGCTGTGGTTAGTGACTGGCCTGGTTTTCTTGGAAGTCAGATAAAACACCAACTGTCCTTTAGGGTCACTAGGGTTTCTAGCCTCATCTTGATCAGGGACCATTGTGCCTTTCATGGTCCCAGAAGTCATGACTGCAACCTCAGTTTTCTTATTTGGCAGTGAGAGAGAATATATATATATATATATATATATATAGATAGATAGATAGATAGATAGATAGATAGATAGATAGATATAGATAGATAGATAGATAACAAATCTACATAGAGCTTATTAAAGAAAGTCCTGTGGGTATATTAAAAACTTTTGAGAAAGAGAGTTAGGACAACTAAGCAACTCCAATTGTTAAAATGAAATCACATTCTCTTCACTGAGATGGTAACAAAATTGTGATGACAAGACCCATCAATCTTGCTAACCAAGAAAACTCAGGCTGCCTTACTTTCTTTCCCTGTCCTTGTGATCATAGGCTCTAACAGAGGAAACTTAAGGGAGAAGTGGTATATTTTATTCATATTTTAAGGCTAGTATTCTTCATGGTACAGAAGTCCAGGCAGTAGGAGTTTGAAACAGCTGGTAACATTATACCTACAGTCAGGAGACAGAACGACACTGCAAGCAGATTACTACTTAATTCCTTTTCTTCATTCATATATTTCAGAATCCTAAAGAGGCAATATTTCTACTGATAGTGGGCAAATCTTTCCATCTCAAAGTAATCAAAATAATTCCCCACAGGTTTGTTTAAAGGCTCATCTCCTAGTTGATTTTAGATTCTGTCAAACTGATGATTAATAATATTAGGCTCTTTTAGAAAGAAAAGAAATGATTTATTTTCAAACGTGCCTTTAGCACATTTAGATGAACAGGGAATATTTGACAACTGCAAGTATATAGTTGTCTAGATAGCTCCTCTCTAAATGAAAAGTTGGAGGCAGAATGCATTTAGTGTTGTCTAACAAGGTCATGTACCTAATAGGTTTTAAAATAGGCAAGATGTAAAGTGCACAGAGAGACCCAGCTATAGTCTTTTTTGAATAACAGCAAAAATGCATGGTACAGGAAAAAATAATAACCAAATAACCTCTAAGGTAATACCTCAGTTATTAAACAAATGAAAAAAGGGAAAAATATGTTCTTAGGGTGATAAAATCTTCTTTTTACACTAAGAAAGCATACTCCCAGCTCTGGGTTAATACCTGCTTTTACAAAAAATCATAAAACTGCCTCTATGCCATTACTCCTGAGTTTTCTAGTTCTATTGACAGCAGTGAGGGGCTTTAAATTATGAAAATGCAAGTTTTTATGAAATACCAAAGTTCAACCATGAGGTGCTACAGTAGAGTTTCCTTGCTCAGAAACAACTTAACTGCCTCTGTCTAGGCAAGTGGTTGTGCACATTCAGCAACCAAGGCCTGTAAAAGAGGCAAAGTCTCTAGTCTAGGGGCTGAGGCTTAGCCAAACCTGCAACAGACCTCTACAGCATTACCCACATGGTATTTGTATAGCAGACATGAAAAATAGAAGATAACATGGCTCAGATTCTTGCTTCATGGTTTCAGAGATCTTACTCAAACCTGTCAATCTGTAACAGCTATTGAGGCCCAGAAATGAGACCTGAAGTGTCCCATTTGTACATCTGTGTAGAAGAAGTCTCATTTACAATGGAAACATGGGTGTGAAAGCCTTGGAAGATCTGCTATGCAAAGCTGCAAGCTCTAAAGAAGAGCAGGCCCAACAGAGTCTCTATTTTCTACAGGCCAGAGTATTTTCATTAAGGTTTTCAGATACAGACATGAAAATTCAGGGTTTGTTTTAAAGAGGTTTCCATCTTTAGTTGGTCTATGAAATACTTCCTATCTCTAACTCTTTCTTTTCTGGAGTAAGAATGTTCACTTTACATCTTAGTATGCCAGAAGTATGCAACTTCTTTTTGATTATATAGAGATTTCCTTTTAATCTCAGAGATGTGTGTGTCTACAGCACACATGTCACAATGTACATGTAGAGGTCAGAAGACACCCTTCAGGGGTTGGTCCTTGTGATTCCACCTTTTATTGTACTGCCTTCAAGCCAGGGCGGCTGTCCACTGAGGTAGTGGACATTTGCTATCTGCATCCTCCCTTTTAGGACACAGAGCAATTACAGAGGTATTACAGACATCTATGCTGCCACTTTGTTTCTGATGGGGGTTCTGGAGATCTGAACTCAGATGGTTAGATCATTCTGTTTATGGTCTAAACAGACTGTTAAGCACGGTGGTACCTAACGAAAAGATCATGGGGACTTTAGAATTTGGATTGATTTTTATTTGGTATTGTGTTATAACTGTTTATTCTTGGAAACAAGAGGTGGGAGGTTATTGTTAAGAGCTCTAGGATTTGGTAGTTAATGTTGTTAACTTCATGGAATCTAGAATAACTAGGTGCCATCACTAATTTGATGTTCTTGGTTAGGTTAACTGAGATAAGGATATACTTCGTACCTCTAAGCAGCACTGTTTTATGAGGTGCATCTTGAGCAGAATAAAAACACAAAGGCATAACCATAAGTATTCATTATTCTCTTTTAAATTGTGGTTGCATTCCGACAAGCTCTTTCAAGTCCAAGACAAATTGATGTTCACAGCACAGTGCCTTTTATTCTTGAAACATGAGCCCAAAGAGCAAAGCAAACAAAACAAACAAACAACAAACAAACAAACCAAAAATGACTTTGGTAAGTTACTCTTTCATGTATTTCATCCCTTGTGGGAACTAATATGACACTGTGTTAACAAAACAATTGGACCATTTACAAAGTGTGCAGGGCATCTGAATTGATAGTTCTCAAAATAGTAAAAATATAACAACTATGAAATATTTCAAATAATGTTCCATTATTCCCATAAATTAGAGATGTTCAAGCTAAATATATACTTTTACATTATAAAATTGGTAGTAATATTGCCTGAACATGGAGATGCACATTATGAAATTTTCACTACTGAATACCTTCTCTGGCCATGGAAATATATGACAGGTTTTATAGATTAGACAACAAAACTCTCCCATCTAGAACAATCATATCTATTCTAAGAATATATTTTGTTCATGAGTAAGTTAAACTATAAACATCTGTACTTATATATATCTGAGTTTTAATAATGCATTTTTATGGATATATACTAGATTTGCAACAGGTTTCATTCTTATACATTTATTTCAGTGAATATCCATTTACTGGCTTACATAAAACAAGATAGACATAACTTCTTTAATAGCTATAGACAACATATAAATATTTTGTCATATAAACAAAAAAGTACCATTTTTTTAATCCTCAGCTTAAAACAGTGTTCAACATCCAAATAACGTTCTTCACAAGTTGTGAGACAATTAGAACATCGTGAATGTTAACCTAAGTGGTTAACCTACTGTCTAAGAGGCTATATGATGCTACTGTTACATATATAACAGATGTGCAGCTTAATCTTCATGCAGGTCCCCCAAAAACTGGATTTGGGGTTTACCCAGACTCTGTTGTCGGTCTGTGGATCTCGTTTCTTTAGATGGGCTGCTTTTTTGAGCATCAGTGGGAGAGGATGTGCCTACTCACTCGTCCTATAGTGACTTGAGGTGCGAGGGTTGGTTGGTATCCAAGGAGGACCTCTTCCTATTCTGAGGAGCAGGGAAAGGGGGCATGATGGTAGCATAGGCTTGCACTGGGACATTGGGAGGAGAGGGGGATTGAAATCATATGCACAGTAAAAAAATAAATTAGTTAATATAAAAGAAAAGAATGCTAGATACATGCACATCAGCTTAGGGCCTTTACTACTAAAAGGCAAAGACTTGATGTAAAATTAAAAAGACAGTCTTGATGGTATGCATTAGGATGAATTATGAGAATTATGTCCTACTGAAAGCTAGACATCAGTACATTTGTAAAATTTTCTTATGATTAAAGGGTACTGAGATTAGCATAAGATGCTTTTAGGATAACTTCAGCTACTAACAAAAAATGTACCTTGTATCAAATTATTGTTTATGATTATGCAATCTTATGACATGTTAATACAAAGAACATTATTTGTCCTATCCCTTTTATAATGATTCAAAAGAATAGAGTTGTACTTTTGCTAAAATAGAGAATACATAAGAAATTATACTTGTATATGTGAAATACACCTTCAATTTATGTGAATAAAACTCATGTTGTAATCACTGTCAAGGCTGTTTTAAGAAAGACATGTAGCCATTCTCTCAGCATTTATTAAGTAAAATCTAATACAAAGACAGGTATTTTACATCAGTCAAAGAACAAAACTATAAAGTATCATCTAATTTATGGTCAGGTAATTAGAGTATAAAATGACTCTTTCTTATTATGTAAAATAAATCATAACAGGCTTAAATGAGTAATTGGCATCATAGATCTGCTACTAAAGAGAAAAGATTATTTTTTACTGAACACAGGCTGTGAGAAATGTTTTCTTCTGCTGGAAACTGAATCTGTTTCATTACACCTAATTTGTGTTTTTTAATCAAATAAATTTATTAATCTTTCAGACTTTCATAGAATGTATTTTACTTATATTTATGCTAATTCCTTCAAATCACGTTCAAATACATCTCACAGTTATAATAATTAATAAATTGTTCTATTACATTTTGAAAATTTCATAATTGAGTACTGTATATTCATCATTTTTCCATCTCTTTTATCACTCCATGAATCTGTGTCTTTTCCATTCCTCAAATTTTTGGAATCTTCTTTTTAATTGTTAAATATTCCTTTAATAATTTACACATATAAATTTATAAATGTAACCTGGTACATTTATTTAACAGTGGATATATAAACACACACACATACACACACACACACACACACACACACACACACACATACATATGTTGATCACTTAAAAATTTGATAATGAAAGAGGGAGCTAGTCCCTGAACAACACTAATTACCCTGTCTCTTACATACCATTAATAACCTGTACTTCATCTAACTGTGGATCCTTGTGGATTTTTCTTCATTCATAGTTATCAGTCACGTTTCTTTTCTTTTCTTTTTTTAATTGTATTTATTCATTCTTTACAAACCAGATTTTGTCCATCACCTGGTCAACACTCTGACTGTTCCTCATCCCATACCTTCTACCTGTCTATCTCCAAGAGGATGTCGCTACCCCCTACGCAACCAGACTTCCCTACTCCTTGGGTTCTCCAGTCTCTTGAGGGTTAGGTGAATCTTCTCTGACTGAGTCCAGGCTCAGAAGTCCACTGCTGTATATGTTTTGGGGCCTCATATTAGCTGGTTATGCTGCCTGTTTGGTGGCCCAGTGTCAGTGATCCCAGGAATTCAAGTTAATTAAGACTACTGATCTTCCTACAGGGTGACCCTCCTCCATCACTTCTTCCAGATGTTCCCCAATAAAACCAGAGGTCAGCAGCTTCTGTCCATTGGTTGGATGGAAATAACTGTATCTTACTTTTTCAGTTGCTTATTGAGTCTTTCTGAGAGCAGTCATGGTAGGTCCGTTTTTGTGAGCACATCATAGCCTCAGTCATAGTGTCAGGCCTTGGGGTCTCCCCTTGGCTAGATCCCAATTAGGGCCTGTCATGGACTTCCCTTTCCATTTTTGTTTCTTCAGTTCTTTTAGACAGGAGTAATTTGGACCAGAGATTTTGACTGTGGAATGACAACCTCATCCCTCATGTGATACTCTGTCTTTCTGCTGGGAGTGGGCTTTATAAATTCTTTCTCCCCACTGTAGGGCATTTTATCTAATGGTCCTCTCTTTGAGTCCTGAGATTCTCTCACCTTCCTGGTCTCTGGTATATTCTGGAGTGTCCTCTTGCCCCTTGCCTCTTACCTCCTACCTCTTGAGGTTGCCTGTTACCTTTTGCTGGTCCTCAGGGCTTCAGTCCTCTTTCCACCACTCTATACCTCATCATATTCCCTTCCTCCCTTTCCCACTCAGGTCCCTCTCTCTCCCCATCTGTGATTGCTTTATTCATCCTCCCAGGTGGGATTGAAGCATCCTTACTTGGGCCAGTCAATTTTCATTTTAACTTGTTCAGGCATTAAGATTTCATACACATAGTTTTAATAAGGTTTAGAAGGCATAACCCCACAGCAGACTTTCTGGTTCTGGCTCTTAACAATCTTTCTGCTCCTCTTCCATGACATCCCTGGAGCCTTAGGAGTTGGCCTTCAGTTGTACACACATCAGTTACACCAGGGTTCCCTGCAAAAAGCTGTTCTAGGGATTTTGACCAGTTGTGTCTTCTTTAATTTTCTCTGCTGAAAAGAAGCATTTTAGAAGAGAGATGATAGCAACACTTATTTCTAATTCAAAGGATACAAATTTAAAAATCACTTAACATATGCTGATTTAGGGCAGTGTCAGTAATAGGGTCCCTCTAGATTTTATAGATTCACCAACCAGTGACAGTTGTCTAGGAAGCATCATGAATTTACATCCCGCTGAGTGTGCTCTATGTCCAATCAGAGAGCTATGGGCTACACTCGGGATTTAAGTGGTAATAGTTCACCTTTCAGAATACCTTTTTGTTTATATCATTGTGTTTGGTTTACTGCACAGTTGAATAAGATTATTGACTACTCCCCTTCTCCCCACAGTCCAGGAAGCTTTCATAACTTCTGCTGATATTGTAAGAGTTAGTGCTCGTTTATCATTGAAAAACTGCAATGACATTGAGTCATGCCTCAAACTTCCTGTACTAAGGCATATACTGCTTACATTAATTAAACAATTAAATGATTTAAACATGGGAACAGAAAAGGGAAACCTGGAAAGGACTCACCACAGCTCTTGTGATGATAAGCAATGAATTTTGTTTAGTTAATATTTTATTTGTGCAGTGGGCAAAATTTGCCCTATGAAAGTCATATAGGCATTGTCACCATTACCGCTATCCATTTTCAGACACAAAAGAAAGTGGCACAGACTTTATTATTTGACATCAGTTGAGGTATGTTCTTTTGGTCTACTGTTGCAGATTTTGTAATCAAATGAACTTACATCAAAGAACCCGTTTCTGTATGTGTATGTTTCATTTCAGTGTTATCGGTTAATACTTAAGTTTTTTTCCAATGCCCTGAGCATTAGATGATTTCAGGTTATGTACTCATTTAACATTTGCGAATTATAATCTAAGAAAACACAATTATAATTTAAACCAGTGAATTTGAAAAAGAACAGTTAGAAAGATCTAAGCATGAGCTTTTGTTCATTTCAATTTGCTTCAATTGCTCTTTGCTTTTGTGGCCTGAAGGTGATATTTTAACTCAAATCAAAATTTTAATAAGTAAAAATTAACCCATTATTTCAAAGAGAATAATGATCAGGTATATGGGAGGAAATGGATGGAAGAGAGGGAAGTGATAAACATTTTAATTTTATTATGATTTTAAAATAAATAATTTATTTATTTAAAAAATTGACACTTAAGATCTTATATTTTAATAATGGTTTAGACCTTATGGCTAGGAACTGGACATACTAAAATGTTTACTTTTAAAATGTCAAAATAATGACATTTGTTTCTGCTCTCTCTTAGCTTCCAGGAATGTTTACCATTAAGCTTTCATTTTTTTTTTTTTTTTGTTTTGTTTTCAACTAATGCTACCCACTAATTCTCCAGGCCCTGGTGATCAGAGCATTATAAGCAATAATTCCCTTGAAAGTCATAGTTAAACAGAGTCATTGGGGATTGTGAAGACATATATTTAATTTCCTTCCAAATGCTAAATAGGTTTCAACGGACAAATTGATGTATTGGCAAGAAATTCATGATCAGATTATGAGAGTGAATAATTAGTAAATAACAAGAAAAGAAACATGAAAAGCAAGAGTTGGTCCAGAATCCCCCCTATATTTAAGAAAGTGTTTAGCATACATGTCATTTCTCTCCTAACTGTGTCATCATCATCATCATCATCATAATGATAATAATAATAATATAATTCCTGATAATAATTATATCAGGGCAAAGTGTGTGGTGTGTGAAGCTGCCTGGCAAGGTAGGGTGCATAACACCCTTAGACTACATACATAGAAGTGTCTAATACTTGCTAGTTCGTAGAGAATAGCTTATTGATAATAATTATTTACAGGGAAGAAAGAATAAAAATGATTAGGCTTAGTTAACCCTCAAACGTATGCTAAAAGTATGAATTAAATCATAGAAGAACATTTTGAATAGCTTTTGAATAATGATAGACTAAAATAATTAAAGTGTTTTTACTTTAAAAACATTCTCCTATTATCAATTTTAATTAATTTATTTATTTTATAAAATATTATTATAGCTCACAAAATTTGTTACATAATAATATATGATGGATACACAATCATTTTCTAAGAAGCACTGAGGCTCCACATTTTGGCCTTTCTTTCTTTCTTTCTTTCTTTCTTTCTTTCTTTCTTTCTTTCTTTCTTTCTTTTTGAGCTTCATAAGGTCTGAGAGTTATTTTTTGGGTATTCAGATCTTTCTAGGGCTAGTATCCAATTATTAGTGACTGCTTATCATGTGTGTTCTTTTATGACTGGATATCTATTTTTAAAGTCACAAATAGAACTAAGTTGGAGAAATAAAACAGAAATTAGGAGAGGGAATTTCTTCTCACAGTATTGCTGTAAATGTATCAGCTGTCCCTCTGTACAACTCTGTTTTCTTTCTGTGAGTTCAATGACATAGACATCATAAATAAGGGAAGGGTGTCACAATTTGACTAAACTATGACACAATAGTTTAGGTTAAATATTAATCCTTGGGCACCAAAATGTGAAAATTATCGGGAACATGAATAATAGTCCCCTAAAAATTTATTTGCTATACTCACTTTTTCCACTTATGTTGAACATGTTAGAACCCAAGAGAGTTGACCCGTCTTTGAAGATAGAATACATCCTGTGCTAAAAATATTCTAATTCTATGTGTTTTTCTTCTCCACATGACACCAAGTTCAACTAGTTTTATTGACTAGTATTATCATGCCAACCTAGATTTATTGATAGCTTGCAGAGCAGAAAGTTCTATATCCACTTGCCTATAACTTTTCTATGAGTGGTTTAATTAATGGTGCACAGATTACCTGCCAAAATGTAAGCCCTTTTCAAAGTCTATCAATGATGCTATGAAAATAAATGTGAAAAGGGAAACGATATATCTTGAAAATATATCTTCCCCTTGAAGGAAATATTTCTTCATCTTATTTTATGGAACTAGTCCAATATAATCTTTCTGGCAGAAGTACTTTATAGATCAGATCCAAGGGAAGTTTGCCACAGTTCTGGGATTGGATTTAGTATTTTCTATTGGTAACTAGAGAATTTTTAGAAAATAACAAAATCAGGCTCAGTGAAAATTATTTTTCCCTCATTCACTGCAGGGTAATCAATTTTCCTTAGGATATACTATGACAAGATGTAGGAGAAATGCCAGAGTCACAAGAAGGAACTTTTAACATGTTCATATGCTGCTGACATTGCATGTCTGTGTGACATTGTCTTCGTTTCATATTCCTTTGGTGGGTCAATAATGCGAACAGATGTTAGACGCTGCCCCACTGTCCACTGCCATAGCACTGTGTCCAAACTTAGGAATAAATTTTAAAGCCACCTCAAGAAAACTTTGCCAATTCATGGCTATTCTGGATTTTACTGTAGGTAAACGAATCATTTAAAGTATGTTTTAGGAACTACTAAACCTACAAATTTGCTTATTATGTACTAATCTCTCCAGTTATTTACTTTGGCTGGGAGTGAGGTAAAGAATAAGCTCTAAGTGCTTCCTTTTGATCCTTTGTGGTAACCCAGTGTATACTTCACAGATAAGGTAACCATGCGAATTAACCTGAAGAAATAGAAATACATACTTGGGTAATGCATTTATAGACTTACAAAGTAACCAGGAGATATAAACAGCCTTACTACAGACTATTCAATAGGTTCTTGACTAAGATTCAAATATCATTATTTTCAGATTTCCAGTTCTAAAACATGATTAGAAATAATATTAGAAATAGTTTAATATATAATTAGAAAAGGTTCATATGTATGATCAGAGTATAAAATATCATCGGAAATGCTTAGGGATTGCCTTTTTTGTTATATTACTAATAGAGTAAGTAATCAGTGTTTGTTAAAGGCTTGGAAGAGAGGAGTCATTTGATGGCCATATGTTCTATGTAGTTGCATAGAGTACTGAATTCAGAATAATCCTGCAAGCAGTACTCTCCTGTTGCTATTTTGAAAGATGAAACTTCACTTTTGTCCTTGTATTTTTTGAGTCAGGTCTGATGAAGAAGAAGAATTAAACATCCAACATGAGGAGAAACACAATATCTTTCTTGGCTTATTTTCATGTAGTATTTTCATAATTCAAAGTCACAGAAATTTTCTGTGCCCTTTATGTATGGGACCTCAATGGAAATTGAAGCAAGTGCCAAGGTTAGAAATGGAAAAGTAGAAACAGTGATTTTCTGTTACTAATCACTTCAAAGCAAACCTTGGTCCAAACGTAAGAAAAAAACAAACAAACAAACAAACAAAAAAACAAACAAAAAAAAAAACCCAAAGGTGTAAATCTGTTTTTTATAGAAAGAAAGAGTTAGGTTTGGAAGTTTTTCTACTTTCATGAGTCCTATTGGTATTCTTAGTATTATTTTGGACCTGTATCAGTTTGTGTCCCTGTTGCTATTATAAAATGCTAGTCAAGGCATCTTTGAAAGCAATGACTTTATATGGCTTACACTTCTAAGTGACTAAGCATCGAAGAGAGAAGAATGTGGCATGCATGGAATATTGCACTCCATTTGTAGAATCGAATCTCAACAGTCATGCTATGAAAATCTGGCATGCTATCAGTGGCTTGCTTGTTCTGCGTTAACTCTATTAGCTCACTCTCCTGCAGTAGGGCATTGCTATCTCAGCATATGGCCATCATATTTGGCATTTCAAAATTTAGAGGGTTCAGATATCAAAATGATAGTGAGGCACAAGCACAGGATGTGATAAGGGAGGAGTCCAGAGCACGAAGATCAGGAAAAAAGTTGGCAACAGGCTAGAGGAATAGTATTGTGCTCTGGCATGATTGTTTCTGCATGACTTACTGGCCTCAGAGAAGGTGAGAGTTGGTTTTCTTGGGGAAAAATTTATTTGCTTTGGAAATCATCAATCTCCAACTGCAAAAAAACATAGAAACATGATATTCTTTTCTTCTCATGGCATTTGTTGTGACAGGCAGCAAAAGTAAATTTTTATTTTTATTATTTACATTCCAGTCATTGCCCCCTGTCCCTCTCCCACAGTTCCTCATCCCATTCTTTCTCCCCTTGCCTCTGAGATGGTGCTTCCCCCACAGAAGTCTACCTCCTTCATTGGGGCCTCATCTCTCTCAAAGATTAAGCCCATCTTCTCCCACTGAGGCCAAACCAGACAAAACTCTTTTACATATGTGTCAGAGGCCATGGTCTGGCCTGAGTAATCTCCTGATTGGTAGTTCAGTCTCGAGGAGCTCTCTTGAGCTTTATTGCCTTATGTGTCACACTTTTTAGTTCTTCATTAAGAAAAACTAGGCAAAGATGGAGAGTTAGGGTAAAGTGGAACAGAGTGAGTTCAATTATTATCACCAGTTCTACTCTTGCGGTCATACTAGAAGTACCTACACAGTCAAATACAAAATGTGAAAATATGAGTTGCATACTTTAGCCCTTCAGCAGGTTTGGTCAATACCTTACATTTACACTTAACACTGGTATTTTAAATATAATATTAAACATTAAAATTTATATGCTTATAATATATTTTAACTCTTCAATTCTATAATTCTATATGGTATAATTTAGTAGAAAACAGATCTCATGAAAAGTTAAGAAAGACTGTAACAAAAGGAATGCTTTTTTTAAAAATTGGATGTTCTCTGTATTTACAATTCAGATGTTATACCCTTTTTCCCAATTCCATCTCCCTCCCCATCTCATTACCTTCATGTAGGTGCTTCCTCTCCCAACCTACTTCTTCTATTTCAGCACCTTGGCTTTCCCCTACACTGAGAAAACAAGCCTTTCACTGGATCAAAGTTCTCTCCTCTCACTGATGCCAGAGAATGCTGTCCTCTGCTGCACATACAACTGGAGACATGGGTCTCTCGATTAAAACTCATTGGCTGGTGTTTTAGTCCCTGATAGATGTGGCAGGTTTGGTTAGTTAATAATTGTTTCTTCTCATGGGGTTTCAGACCCTTTCAGCTCCTTCAGTCCTTTCTCTAGCTTCCGTGTTCAGTCTGATGGTTAGCTGCAAGCATCCTCCTCTGTATCAGTATGGCTCTGGCAGAGCCTCTGAGGAGGCATCCATATCAGATTCCTGCCAGTAAGCACTACTTGGAATCAGCAATAGTACTTGGGTTTAGTGGCTGCATATGGGGTGGACCCCCAGGGGAGGCAGTCTCTGGATGATCTTTTTTCCAATTTCTGCTCCTCTATGTGTCCCTTTATTTCCTCCCATGAGTGTTTTGTTCTCCCTTATAAGAAGGACTGAGGCATCAAACTCACGACCTTCCTTCTCTTCGAGCTTCCTAAATTCTGTGAATTGTTTCTTGGGTATTCCAAGAGTTTTTGTTTGTTTGTTTGTTTGTTTTGTTTTGTTTTGGGGGATAGGCAGAGGCTAGTATCTACTTATCAGTGCATACTTACGATGAGTGTTCTTTTGTGACTTGGTTACCTCACTCAGGATGATATCTTCAAGTTCCATCCATTTTCCTAGGAATTTCATCAAGTCGTTGTTATATTTAAGCATGTTTTAAGTCATGTTTTACTACTTTATAAAGGAACAGCTTGTATTGTCACTTTTTTACATTGCTGAAAATTGACTGAAGATAAAAATAAAAGAATAAATATTTGTTTGAGGTTTCAGAGATTTTACTCTATAGTTGATTAGCTCAAAGTTGTAAATATATTATAATAGTTATTAGGTAGTAACAATGTATAGCTAAAATGATGTTTTAGATCATTAAAGAATTGATTACTGTACAGGGACTAACTGGGACATAGTGGTTATATGACAAGAAAGACATCATTCATTACACATGTGGTGAGCTTTATAATTGTGATGCATCAAATATTTCAGTGACTAAGATGAGCAGATGGATCCAATACAGCAAAACACTACAAGCTAGTAAATCAAATTGATATTCTATAACAGAAATCATTTATTATATTTATATATGCATGCATAAAATAACCATAACAAAATGTTATAGCTAACAAAATTTGTGCTGTAGTCAACTTGCATACAGCAACAGGGAATAGTTAGTGTTCAGTAAATGATATCTTTGAGCTATTCCAATAATTCTTAAATTATATCAAAATTAATAATTATAAAACAATGAATTTAAAGAATAAGATTCCATGTCTTCATAGCTTGGGCATTGATTTAGGGAAAAAAATAAACCACTTTATTTTATAAAGATTTGTTTTTATTATTTATTGTATGCATGAGACTACCTTCATGTATATATGTGTATGGGTGTGTGTGCGTGTGTGTGCATGTGTGTGCATGTGTGTGCATGTGTGTATGTGTGTGTGTGTGTGTGTGTGTGTGTGGCTCTGGGTGTGGGCTTGTATATATGTATGTATAGATGTATATAGATGTATGTATATATATATATATATATATATATATATCCATGGAGGTTAGAAGTCAGCTTCAGATCTACTGGAGCCTGACCTATCAGCATTTGCCAGCCTCCTGGTATTGGTGCTGGGATTCATATCTGGACTTTAAGACAGAATCAGAAGTGCCCACAACCACTAGCCATATCTTTGTATCTATTACCACAGCATTTTAAATGCACGACACATTTTAAGCTGCTTTATTTTGAAATCTTATACTACTAATAAGAACCTATTTTCTACTGTTAATAAATTATGATGGTTTGTATTTGCTTAGCCTAGGGAGTGGCACTATAAAGAGGTGTGGCCCTGTTTGACAAGGTGTGTCACTGTGGATGTGGGCTTAAAGTCCTCACCCTAGCTGCCTGGAAGTCAGTCTTCTACTAGTCACTTTCAGATGAAGATGTAGATTATACAACAATAAGAACAACAAACAAAGCCTACCAGGCAGCAGGCATCTCCCTTTAAGTTGCTGCTTTTCAGCACACCCAGAATTATATATGCTATTTGTTGTCATGCAGAACATTGCTGTATGACCCAAATGTTGAACAGACATAGACTGTTGTCACAGAACTTAGAGAAAAATCTAATAGTAATCTAGAATCCTCAACCTTGGCTATTTTCTCACAGTGTCAGAACTAGCATGAAAACCTCCAAGAGAAACCAGCTATCAACAACCCCACCCAGGTAAGAAATCTAAGAGTCACACCAGCAATGGAATCAGCAAGATCCCCCCTGTTACTGCAAAGGTAAGATTTGAATATTGGGTGCAACCAACTAATGTTTAATCAAAACTGATGTCTAGTCACTTGGAAGGAACTCATGTCTGGTAATACAAAAGTAGTGAAGGAACTGTGGATGGAGAGATCATAGGCCGAATAGAGAACACATTATGTTCCATTTCTAAAATAATACATTTCCCGTCCTCCTAGCTCTCACTTCATCAGAGAATTTTGGTGCAGCTGATGAAAACTAGTAGCAAGATCAACAACTTCTCACAGAGAATATGTGACTCTGGGATTCCCAGGCACCAATAACATGATTCCTATGCCTAAGACTCAGTGCCATATAAAGGGTCAAGCAGTTCTAAGAGTCTGAAGGCCAGGATGACTGTTGCATGGGTAATGTTTCCATGAATTGTCAGGCCTATGACTGCTTGCAAAAAATCTGGAAAGATTATTTATAAAAGTGTAGTAAGTCAAACTATGAACAGGAATGGAGAAATATTTCACAAGGTCAGAAATTCTGGTGATACATTGGATCCGTGAACACAGGCACAGTTATAGAGAGGAAAAAAGTAATGGGAATTATGCTAATGCGATGTAGTCATGTATGAAATACTCTAATCAAAGAGCAAAACTTTCTTCATTAAAATTATCTTTATAAAAACGAGGATGTTAATCTGGTAGTTGTTTCTGTAGATTAAATTTAGAAGTTTCAGAGTACTTCAGGAATATTATAAAATTAAAAATTACTAGTAATGGACTGGTGAATAATATGAAATGTCCATTTGAAATGTATATTTTCCAGGTTAAGTCATGATAATACGTAATGGTGATTTGTCAAGATGTCTCATCAGGTACATAAGTTTGTAACTTGAGTTTCACTCCTGACACATAGAGTGTTAGGAGAGCACACTCTCTCATCTACTGTCCATATTGTGCCATGGGGGGGTATATACATAACACGGACTAACATTAACCTTTACACATGCTTCCTACTGAAAATACCTTTATATCTTTCTCTGATTTGTTGCCACACAATGCTTAGCAATTTCACTCACATATTGTAGAGACAGTAAGCAAACTAAGTGAAAAGTGTTTTTTTAATGTAACATTGACGAGGAAATTATAAGTATATAATCATGAACAGCTTATCAAAGGGAATTTACAATTTGAGCATGTTCTATGTATGACCAACATTTGTGATTTTTATTTTTCTGTTTTTGTTTTTTAACACTATGCCAGTAGCAGCTTTTTGAGAATGTCATATATTCCTTGACTGTACTCACTCTTTGTTCCCCTCAATGCCTGGCAGACTCAAGCTCTCCTGCCTTCTCAGAGCATTAATGTGGGCAGTGAGTGAGATGAGAAAGGACCCAACAGAGCTGGATGGAGGAACTGCATCTGAGCAAAACTTACGGTGTGAAGTTTTCCTGGAATAATAAGAGTAAATATTAAGTATAATCTCATTTCTGCAATCAGTTTGGTCTTGAAACACACAGATTGTGGAATATTTAGGGTTTGCTCCTTTATCAGTCCATAGATTTCTCATCTCTGTACATGGAAAATGTAACCCTTTTGGAGTTGGTTATGTAGAGCAAATATTGTACATTTATAATGATTTATTACACATGAGGTATAAAAATATTGACCTATAATTTAAAAGCAAGTGCTTTTCTTAAAATAAGAAGAAACAGTGTTATAATTTCCAAAGACAAAGTACTGACATGTTTGCTTATTTTTAGAATCCATAGCCACCTGGATTGGGAATAATTATTGATACAGAAGGGAGCTCACGATTAAGGGCACAACTGTCACTACCTAAAAATCTGCATCATCTTTTATTTTTAATAAAGCAGATTTCCATTTCATTTTCTGGAATATTTTTTCAGTTAGCTGTCTACCTGGCTGCTGATTGGTGGCTTTCTTCTATGTAGTGAAGACTGTCCCTCTGATACAGGTGACACATGACGTGTGCTCAGTTTCAAAGATCCAATGTTTTTGTTTTCGTCAGTGTTCCCAAATGCCCAGTCCCACTGATAGGAAGAACATAGTTAAGGGGTTTTAGAAGTTCAGTCTAGTGAACTATTGAAAATACCTGCTTTCCTGCTCTTAGCTGACCGGGCATCACTGCTGCTGTGATGGTGGCCTGGCTAGATTATACAGTGACAATGAATAGTGGACCTGCCCATCAAAGCCGCCTCCTGTTTCTCACTGCTGATACCACTTTTAGTGAGTGCCACAATCTTAGTGATGGCACAACACACCTCTCCAAAATATACATCTACAGAAACTGTATGTGTTTTAAGTTGTTTGCCATAGATATAAACTATTTCTTCTCCCTTGGGATATGGTTTACAGAATCTAGCTGGTAGGGAGGCATTAAATACTGTACCATTATACTAGGTATGAATTTTAGAAAACAAAAAACATGTTAAAAAAGAAATATACATTTATAATATTCTCTTGCAGTATAACAGCTTTATTTATTAAATTGTAGCAAATCACTATTTAATACTAATTATTAAAAATTATATGCAATCTGTCAAAAGATTATAAAAACAAATAACTTTTATTAAATAAAATGTATGAGTGTAAAAGAATCACTTTAAATCTCTTTAAACAATCTCATGTATAACAAGATACTTGGATTTCTAAATGATGTATTTACTTATTAACATTCACATCTTCTACTTTTTAAAATGATGTGTGATTGCTTATGACAGTTAACATGCAGAAATTATTCAATTATGTTATAATTTTTTTTAAAGTTTTTTATTGATAAATCTATATTAGTTTTCTATTCTACTCTGAGAAACAATATGTATAAAGTCATCTTTCTTATTCATAGTTTTATTATTTACAATCTTGATGCACATGAGCAAAATAAATGTATATAATGTGATGAATTGGCATATGAATAAGTTATGGAAATCATTATAGTAAACATAATTAATTTATCTATCATTTTAGTGGTTTTGCTGAGACTATTTCAATCTACATTTAACAAGTTTTACATATATAATCCAATAATAAAAGGACAATTACCATGTGCAGATTAAATGTCTAAACATCATTTGTCCTTCATAACTGAAGCATTGTACTCCTCCTATAAATCATGATTTCATCTGACATTTTTAAAATTTAGTAAATAAGCATCTTTACTGCTTGGATTCCCAAAGTTGACTGAATGAACTGCAAGAAAAATTATCATATCATTAAAAATTTTTTTACTTTGATATTGGATGTCTTCTTTGAGAACCATAAAACAGAATTTCTACAGAAATCAATCCAGCTCCAGTTGAGAACAATAGTTGCTCTTACAGTTCCATAAAGTGTTATACTCAAAATCAGCGAGTGTGTCCCTCTTTCGATATAATGTTATACTATTTAATTTGGGGGAAGAATAAAAAGACAAATTTTTGTCCATAGATAATTATAATTTCTGTTAAAAAATGAATTTAATTTGTAACTAAAAATTAGAAAAGCCAATTTCACTTAAAGAAAAAGAAATAAAGAAATGCCTAAATATCCATTCATAAAGAAAACTACAGGAAATGGATGTCATGTGGAAATAAAAAGAAAGCAAAACCTGCTGGTACATTGAAGACACTTCTTTCCTCTGTTACCACTGTTGTATAGCCTTTGTGTGTCTCTACCCAGTCAGATTCACTTCAGTTCTTTAACATACTAAATATCTACTTACATTCTTCTTTACTTCTTGTAATCTATAGCAGGAGAACTTCAGTTTGGACAGAGTTTTTCACAGATAGTAGATATACACACATTTCTTTTTGTTTTATGAATCATAATGACTGCTCCCAAACTCTTACGAAAACAAGAAACATTTAAGGAGTTGTAAATTTCATTCTTTAATTTCAGTGTAAATATTTTTTTTAAAAAGAGCAATGTTATATTTGTTCCTTGTGTATTTCATAATCTAACTTCATTCTCCACCCCTTCCCCTGTTTTGTAAAGCATGAAGTACAGTTAACATTAGCTGGCTAGACTTAGGGCTTCATGGAGGTTATATGGAGCTGTCTTATATTTGAAGCAAACTGACTCTCTGTCTCCCTGCAGAAATCAAATGCTCCTCATATAAGGGACTTCATGGGCACCTGCATGTAAAAGTTTAGACTTGTAAATAGTAGGTCTTGTGGATGGTCTCCCAATCAAGCTAGATAACACTATTTTCTTGTAGTTATCTACAAGTTCTGAATCTTATTTTTATTTTGTCTTCACTTCCACATAGATGTTTGAGCCTTGAGAAATGGAATATGATATAGACAATGTTTCTATGCCTAAACATCTCATTAGATCTCTTAATCACTGCATATTTATCAGTTATTAATTACTGTCTGCTGCAGAAAGGAGCTTCTTTGTTCAAGGCTTGGCACTACACTGATCTGTTAGTACAGCAGGAAGTCCTTAGAAGTCACTTTATTTGATGTGAACTCTCATCGTCAGAATCAATAAAATCCAACTTTACAACTTATTTATGTATGATTTTACAAAAGTATTTATGAGCAGAGTATCATGATATATTTCAAATTTCATTTGTTGCTGATAATGAAAGAGAAGAAATGGAAGGAAAGAAGCATTGGTGTGTGAAGTAAGATGAAAATTTTACTTGTATAACTAAGGCTCCTATAATGTTTATTTCCTTTGAATTATTATTTATTTAAACTTCCCTCAATCTTTCTGTATTGTCTCCATCATTAAATTTACAATCACCCTCAATACAACCAGGACAATGGTTAATGGCAAGCATTTGTAAATGATGTAAAAGTAAAATGAGGAAGAATGGTGAGAAATCCCAACTTTATTAAACGCATAGATCTAAGTGATGAATTACAGCACAAACATTACCTCGCTGTGCTTGTTAGCTCTTTCCTCATCATTTATCTTTAATTACTTCCGTTTCTGGCAAATGGACCTAAAATGTCTTCAGCATAATGTCACACATTTTCATTATAAACAAGTTTCCTACTAATGACAGTTTGCCAGAGGCCCCATTCTTCTGCTTGAGTATTTGAAGCTATTTAGAAGACAAATAACAGTGCCTGCTTATTAAAGGGGAAAAAGCTGTTTCAATCTTTAGTTTTCACTCCAGCTACTGAACATTTTTGGTGATCTGTGAGATAAAAGGAAGGAGCAAGTTTGATGGCTTTGAAGACAAATTGCTCTCCTTAATAATGATTTTTAACAAATTAAGATATTTAAAAGACAAATGACTCCCTCGTAAAGGCATTTTAATCTTTTGTATCTATATCTATATCTATGTATATACATATATATACATATATACATATATATATATATATATTTCTAATCCTATATGTCTCCTTATTTAATAACATTAATATGGGTTTTATTTCCTGCTCCTCACCAAAATAATTTGTTAGCTCATTATTTATTTATCAACATGTACAATGCTGAAGGATTCCTGGGATTAAGGTGTCTACCCACTGCTGTTTCTACTCACTCTCAAGTAGGTCATAGTTGTAATTATTCAAAAGACCAATAATCTTTGAATTGAGGTAAAAGCCCTAGCCTGAATATAGTCCAGCAGTTCTAAATTGGATTATAAGAAAAGGGATGCTGTCATTCCCTGACATAGGGCTTCTCTGTTCCCCAGGCTGGCTTTCAACTGGATCTTTTTAACTTCAGCTTTCCCAGCACTGGTATTAAAAGGCAGGCAACACTGAATGTCCAGTAAAAAGAAAATTGGAAACTACACAATATAGTCAAGTATGGAGAGACCCAATTTAGATTCTTGCCATCAAGCTATTATTATTATAAATTAGACACTGCTTTTTACACTTCCATGTGTCATAAAAAAATACTGCAATGAAAAACAATTTAACATTGGGGCAATCAATTATACAAAAACAAATATATTCCTTTGCTAAAGTAAATTGAAGTTCCACATTAAGTCAAAAAAGTCAAAATTATTCTTTTTTATTGTAATCATTATTTAACTCATAAGAAATTTAAGGGTGGTCAGAAACCAACAGTTGGTTTTTCTGGAAGAAAGAATTTACTCTAACCAAATTAAAATGTACTTGCTTATATTAGGATATATCAGCACCTGCCAGTGTATTATATAAAATCGAAATAATCCTTTATGTTTTTAATATTATGCATTTTAAGTAACCAGTTGTTAAAACTTAGTTAAAACAGAAGTCCTGAGTTTTAATAAATGGCATCCATGGAATTCTAAGGCTTTTGGCATTTTAATTTTGCCCTAGTGCTTCTGTGAGAACCCTGTGCTCAGCGATCTCACTAGTACTTGAAGGTCAGTGCATGGGTGTCTGCGCAAACTCCACTGTCAAAGATCCATTGTTTCTTCTGTGAGTTATGCTCAAGTCTTGTTGATTTTACAGGAAAACAAATGATAAACTACCATTGAGATATTTATCTCTGTTCCTCCTACTGAGGGATGTTTGTGTTTGTACATTTATTATTAATTTATAAATGAGAAAATATCAATTAGTTTAAGATATTTTTATGTTCACATAATCTGGTGACCGAAAATTCAGTAACTAACTATAAATCAGCATGCCCATAGAAACAAAATAAATTTAAAAATGGAATCAATCGAATGGAAAAAAAGTGATATAGGAAAAGGAAAAAATACAAAATTCTGTGTAAATCTATAAACTCGCCATGATCATGTCCCTTCAATGCCAGCTCTCAGGAAGCAGAGGAAGATGGTTATCTATAGGTTACTTGCCCACTCATCCTCCATAAAAATGACCAGGCCATCCAAACCTGCACAATAAAGCCCTGTCCTAAAAGTAAATCAGAATGTATTGTATGAATGAAAATGTCCAATAAAACATATTTTAAAATTTGACGATATTCCATATGAAGTTTTGAAAAACAATATTTTAGGGACCTTGGGATTTTTATGGTTTTGAGATTCCAATTCAAAACAGAATCCTGAGTAATTTTATGATTTAGAATTTCTTATTAATTTTTAAGTGAAAGTCCTTCAGAGAGTCTTCTGTGGTTAAGATGTAAACTTAACTACGTTTTGTAAAATAAATACATACTTGACCAGATGTATACTTATATTAATTAACTTCCTCATTATTGTAGTAAAATACCAAGTAAATGTAACTTTAAAAATGAATACTTCTTTTGGATCTCAGGCAAAGGATACAGTGTTTAGGCAGGGAGGCAGCTGGTGACTGCCTCTGCTGTCAGATGTAGGAACAAAGAACGGACATTGGCATCTTGCTTTGCCATTTAACTTAGTTCAAGACCTCTGTCAATAAAATGCAGCCACTGATACTTAGGGTAGGTCCTTTCTTAGCAGTTATCTCATTGTAGAAACTTCCTTACAGATGTGCCCAGAGGCATGTCTAGTTGATTTTAAATCATGTCAAGTTAAAAGCAATATGAAACCATTTTTTTCCTCCCACAACACTAACAGCCAAAGAGAAAGGAAAGTTCATTTCTGTCTTACACCCATCTCAAAGTGTTCAGCACATAGTTCTTTTTTCCATAAATTCAGGATGACTAGAAGCTGCCTGGTTTTGGAGCTAGAAATAGCTGTGATTACCAAGATAGTCCTAAAGGTTGTGGACTGTATTTTTCTGCTGAAACACACTCAGGAGACATGTATGAAGTGGATTAGAAGCAGCCATTCCCTTTGAATCTGTAATTGCTATTGGGGAAATCAATATAAACAGTTATTGCTAGGTTTTGACATAAAAATTAAGTGATCATGTTATAAAACGCCTCTTTTAAAATCATTGATTTTGCATATGTGCACTCATACGTTATTTTATCTTTTTTCTGTTATACTGACAAAGCTTTCTGTAGTCATTTATGAGGTTAATCATTTCACTTGTTTGAGATTGCTTTTGACAATATGAACAATGAAGTTATGATTGTTATTCCATTGGGTTATTGATTTTCTGAATTCTTTTCAGAGTCTTCTTCATGTGAGCTCGTCTGCTGCTAGGGAAATGAAAAAACGGAGTAACAACTGTCAATAATTGTCTCTTTTTTATCCTTCAATGCTGCTTTTTGAAAAAAAAAATCTAAAAACTGATTACCTTAATCTTCTGTATGAGTCTCTCCATGATGTAATCTTGAAAATAATGGTTACTCTAACTTATGTATTAGTAAGATTGTCAGTGTCTTGTACGTAAGTAAACAGTAATAATAACTACAAGGCTGAAGTAGAAGCAGCCATGATCACTGTCCTTAGGAGGAATCATAAATGTTTCCTTATTAACTCATACGTGTCTCTCAGAGTAGTCCTGTAGTTGAAGAATTATAGAACTCAGCTCCAAAGCTGGAATAACTGTGCATTAAAGAACTTGAGTGATCTGTCCAGGCCACCGTACAAATGAGAGCCAAAGTTGAGGCTCACACCTCACTTCTATGTACATCACTGGTTACGCTTTGTGCAGTACTTTGGTACCAATTTATATATCTTCTCAAATATCTACAAAGGTTCATAAATGGTAGGTTTGTGTGTATTTTATCTAAATATCAGATGGTTTATAGGTGATAAAATGTTTCTTAGCCAGAAAACTATTAAAATTATCATCCATTAAAAAAATGTTATTTTCTTGGTTGTCTTAGTTTTAATCCACTAAAAGTCTGATGCAGGGAGTGCCAAATGAAGTTACCATTCCTTAGGGCACCAGTTGATATATAGCATATATCAATATTAATAATTAGTTCAGCAGAACAAATTCTAAAATAACTTAGGTGACATAACATTTGATTTCTAATATCAACTGCACTTTATATAGACAGCACAGCAAACAAACTATTTTTAAAGTGATTTGTGTACTAATAGGTATGTGCACCTTACTCATGCGTAGTGTCTATAGAGGGTATAAGAGAGCATCGGAACTCCAAGAACTCAATTTATGAATTTTGCTATATTATTATGTGGTTCTGGGAAATACATCTGGGTTTCCTGCAAGATAAACAAGTGCTTTTAACCACTGAGCTGTCTCTTCTGCCACATAACTAGTTTATTATTACAAATCTCTAAAAGCACATGTTTATCTATATAAAGGTAAATATAAAATAATTTAAAATTTCTGATAACCAGTAGTTACTCTTTCAAACTCTATTATCTATTTTCAGTACTTCTTAGGGTTCTAATTATCTTTTTTTTCTTCATTCCTTTCTGCCCACTTCTTCTTCTTCTTCTTTTTCTTCTTCTTCTCCTTCTCCTTCTTCTTCTACTTTTTCTTTTTCTTCTCTCTCTCTCTCTCTCTCTCTCTCTCTCTCTCTCTCTCTCTGAAAAATTTTCTCTAGCCTTGTCTGTTACCGAACTTGTTCTACAGATAAGACTGTCCTTGAACTCTGAAACTGAGATTTACCTGCTTCTACTTCTCGAATGCTCAGATAAAAGGTGTATGCCCTCACTGCTCAGACTAAATTTGTCCATTCTAAATAAATGCATAAGTAGTATTTCCTATGTAATATTTATGAAATTTAAAAATAGTTAGTACCTTAGGTATATTTATTCAACAAATATGAGAGAGAATTAGGGGATGGGAGGGGAGGGGTAGGGAGGAAATGAGAGGAGAGGAGAGATCATCATACTGAACACATAGTAACATGTTAAGTCTGTCATATATTCCTGGTTTATGAAACTTACAAAATAAAAATCCTCACACACTTTATTCTTCAGAAGCTGTACCTTAAAGGAGAAAGAAAAATATCTTTCATTGGATAGAAATATAGACCATTCAAGGATTAATGGATGGTTCAGCTATAGTATCAAATGTCAGATTTAATAAATTTGTACACTTTTCTGGAAAGGTGGCTGTGATATTTTGCTTTCTGACTGAAACCATTGTGATTTATTGAGAAAATAATAATTTTAAGACAGTTCAGTTTCAGTACAGGGAATTGCCTTGTAAGTCTTATAAATTATTATCAAATTAAAATGAGATTTTTGTCAAGACAAGTCAGAATAATGTATGTAATAACAGGCTCTGAAGACATTTAATATAAAATACTTTCCAGATTTTCATTTTTATCCATATAAACTTTTATTATTTTTTTAAAGATCATTTATTAAATGTGTATAGTATAATAGTTAATTTAGATTAGTAATTTGATGGGTTTAGAATAACAATAGTAACAAATTACTTTTTGTGTCTTTGAGAGTTACTTGAGGTTAAGACAATGAAACCATGAATACCCACTTTAAAGATGAATGTTACGTTGCATTGGCTGCTGTCTCGCAATAAAATATAGAATGTTAACCAAGGGTGAACATTGATTTTGTTCTCCGGCTTGACTGTGGACACAGGTTGCTGGCTGGCTCCAGCTCGTCCACGCATACCTTCACCATAAAAATGGACTGTATTCCCGGGCACAGTAAACCAAATTGAGCTTTTATTTCAGTCTCCTCCCACAGCCTATGAATTCACATGACTTTACATGTTGAAAGGCCAGACATGTGCACCAGCCAACATTGGATGCTTGTCAACACCCACCACAAAGTTTGCCTCAGTTTTTCGTTTGTTGTTTACCCTGCATATGACAAAAAATTTAGTCTCTGAGGATCTAGAATGTTTCCTGGTTTTGCTTCCTATCTTACACCCCCATTTCTGCACAGCAACACTGGAATTAGAGTCCAGTATCTTCTTATAGCAGAGACAAATATCTATTCAACAGGCAAAATAATAGCTTTTATTTTAGAATTTTCCACACGTGTCATTGTGCTTTGTTGTAACATTTATTCTTCACAACTGCCTTCTTTCAAACTTCAAAGTATTTTTTTTGCTTTCATGCATACACACACACACACGCACACACACACAAACATTCAAACAGGCATGTGCATGCATACTCCTACATCCATATGCATATGTTTATGAAAATACTCAGAGATACTTAGATGCATGCATACATACACACACATAAAGAAAGATGCATCTACTTCTCTTATATCTGTTGTTTGTGTTGACCTGTATGTTTATTTTTTAAGGGTACAAAGTTTGGTGGTTATTGCTGTAGATGGACTGAATCTGGGAAAAATGACAGATGTAGTAAATATCTTTATAACATATCATGTATAACTACACTGTGAAATACACAGGAAGAAAACCAGTCAACTTTTTAGTTCGCCCACTGCCTGACTTTTTGGATACTATTGTTATCAAGATGAACTCAGGGAGAGCCGTGGTGATTAATAATGGGGCTTTAAAATTATATGCTAAGATGGGGCTAAATGCAGGAAATCCAAGAGAGACTCCTATCAGTTGTTAGAGGAATGCAAAAGAAGTATATCATTTATTTTATGAATTTTTCCCCACTAGGTGTAGAGAAAGACTCTGAGAAGTCAGTATGTGCTACATGACTGTTCATTGAGTCAAGGAACACAAGAGCATCTGGAGCAGTTAGTGAATGAGGGAGAAAAAAGCACAAACACCTTACACTTCCAATATTTAAAGGACCTATTCTATATTCTAACTCCAAACTCACTCACTAGTCTGAATTTAATATTTTATCATTAATTATTTGAACCCATGTTACACGCTCTGCTGCATGCCATTATGAGAAGTTAGCATGATTATATACAAAAAAAAGAAGACTATATATACTGTTAAGATGTTGGCAATTATTAGCTTCCAAGAGCATTGTCCCTCCTAACTCAACGAGACTACATTGGAAGGCCACACATTTGGGAATATTTGAGCAGCACGAATTGGTGTCACTGGATCTAAATTTTTATTATTTATTTATTTATTTATTTATTTATTTATTTATTTATTTATTTTATGTTTATCAGTGATATGTCTTCAAATACAACAACAACAACAAAAAAAAAGAAATCAGATCACATTGCAGATGGTGGTAATTAATGCATCAGGTAGTTGCTGAGAAGTGAACTCCAGACTTCTGGAAGAGCAGTCTATATTATCAACTACTAAACCATCTGTACAGGTCAGGCTTATTTATTTTTGAAGTTGGGTTTGAGGGGAAAGCAATAGCTCAGGCAAAAATCAGGTGTATGTTGCACATACTCTAAATATGCTAAAAAAAACTGTTAAATATTTTAAATTTAAATCTTATCTGTTACATATTATCTGAGCTATTCATAAAGTTCAACAAATATTATATTTTGTCACAGTTGTATTTTCCTAAAGAAATAAACTACTGTTATAAAACATGCCCAATTAATGATAGTTAACACAAAAGCATGTGCATCTTTGTTAAAATGAAATAATATGTTTAAATTATAAGGAAGTACACTTTTCCAAAAAGTTCCTGGAAACATTTCCAAACAACTAATTAAAATAGAACTAGTGGTCATGGTTAATTATTTTTAAAAAAACACATAAAAACAGAATAAATTTAATGTACATCAAAGACGTCATCATGGGGATGGTTCTTGAACCCAACCCTAAAGGAGAATAGTGTGGTCTCAGATCATTTCAGAGCCTAAGGCATGAATCTTCCATGAAAAATGCTGTTTGTATGAATTCTTAGAGTGAAAATATGGGCATCTGCTAAGTAAGAATCTCAAGGGAAAGAAAGGAACCTAATAAAAATTTAAAAAAATTTTTTCACTGTGGTAATGCAACTATAAAAAAGAGTATGAACTTAATTTCTAGACATTGTTTTTAAATCTTCGCTTTTGCTGGATGTACAAGTCTGAGTAAATTATTAAATTTCTCTGAATTACTGTTTACTCATGTTTTAATAAAAATGACTTGGATGTAGCATTATATCAGTGGAGCATTTTAGAATTATCAACAGGCAAAGTATAAGGTTGCATAGACCTTCATCAAACTTTTATTAAAATTTTTTATTTTTAATGAAAAGAATCATACATTATTTTTTATCATGTTCTCTCTCCCTGAATATCTCTAAGAAGTTTCCAATCTCCTGACCACGCAACTCCATACCCTTTTATTCTCTCTTCTGCCTGTTGTGTCTGGCAGTCATTATTTCCTGGAAGCGACCTATCCCTTCTTACTCTTACAATTGTTCTGTTTCCTCTTTAGCATAGTTCCCTGAACCTTAATGGAAGACCTTGTTTAAAGATATCCCATTTAAAACCAGATTTTTTTCAAAGTTTCTCACTTACTTTCTGTACATTTTCTATTTGTAGCTCCTTATGTTAGTAGCCAACTTTTTGTCTCCTATGATGGAGGCTTGTAAGGCACTGATGTATGTGTAAAGCATAATTTTGTTAGAAGTCACTATTGCTGTGTTCCTTTTGAAGAACAATCGTGTTTGTTTTTTCTTTGAGCCTAAATTCTTGGCAACATTTTCTCTGTCATAGAATGGGTTTTATAACTAGACAGTGCTTGGATAACTTCAGGATATCTTGGCCACATGCCACGTAGTCATGTGATGTTCACTGTTGTCATTGGAAGAGTTTGCAGCTAGATTGGTACTACCACTCTTTTGTTGTAGTGTGAAGAATACATTATAGTACCATGAACACTATTCATGGACAAAGGTTCTAGTTATGTACTAGATTGTCTTCTTCATTTTAAATAAGATATATAAGTCTTGTTTTAGCATAGATCTTTCACATCAGAAGGATACTCAGTTTTACAAGGTATCATGTCATGAAGAAATATTTAAGTATAGGATTCAAAATTAAGGACCTCCAATGCTTTTCTTCTACCATTATTTATTGTTTCATATTTCCAGATTCACACAGTATTTTGAATATATTTACTGTGATGGTGATTTGGTGAAGCATTCATTGGTTTTGAATATATTTACTGTGAGGGTGATTTGGTGAAGCATTCATTGGTTTTGAATATATTTACTGTGAGGGTGATTTGGTGAAGCATTCATTGGTTTTGAATATATTTACTGTGATGGTGATTTGGTGAAGCATTCATTGGTTTTGAATATATTTACTGTGAGGGTTATTTGGTGAAGCATTCATTGGTTTGGAATATATTTACTGTGAGGGTGATTTGGTGGAACATTCATTGGTTTTGAATATATTTACTGTGAGAGTGATTTGGTGAAGCATTCATTGGTTTTGACAATCAGCATTTGTAGTCATCTCTAGGCTCCTAGAAAAACAACAGTCCAATAGACAACAATGCATAGGAAATGTTTAACTGGAGAAACAGAAATTTCTGATATCAAAGAAGATGTCACTAAGACTTTATAGACTAATTAAAAAACCTAAAAAAAACAAGAAATCATAATAATTCTTCATTTCTTAAATACAACAGAAATAGAGTTATAGATGGTAGAAAACTGGGATGTGTAAAAAATAATGTAGAGCTTACAATGGGAGCTTCTTCAGAGAGTAGAACACATTTGAAAGATGTTGGAATCACTAAATAATTTGAGATTTTTAATAGTTTTAGTTAATATTCCTTCCACCAATAAAAAGAACATGTCTTAAAAGTAACATCACGTATTCCTAACTCTACTCAGTAGCTTCCAGGTTCATTGATAAAGCAGTCATTTGGCATGCAAGTGGCCTTGGGTTCACTTCCCAGTAGAAAGTTATCAAATAAGTGAAAACCTCAGTTTCACTATAGTTGTAGTTCAAGTGAAGAAACCTTTGGTGGGTGATGTAGAACCAGGATAAACCCATTTGCTTTTTGTTGTGGTGTTGCACAATAATGTTAGTTACCTTTCGCATCAAATTTCTGGTCACAGCTACATCATTCCGTTGTATAAAGTTATTTCTCATTTATTTTGTTTTAAGATTTATGTTTGTATTCTCATCAAATAATACACAACAACTCTCTGAATAAACAATAAACAACAGCTTTGCTGTTGCTTTTATTGGAACCTCTAATCACTCCTGAGTGGTAGGGGCTTTTCTCTTAGAAGGTACACTTCTTTCTCATCTCAGTTATTGACAGTACTTGCCCTGTGCTAATAATGAACAGGAAGGTCAGTTGTGAACTTTGTTCTGAATTTTTATCTGAACCTAAGCTGTTGTCTTATACATAACTATTTCTGCTGTGATTCCCCTGTAGGCTTTAAAACAGGCAGGAAGAAGAATAAGAAAAGGATGAGGAGGAGGAAGAGGGAAGGAGGTGGTGGAGGCAGAAAAAGAAGAGGAGGAGGAGAAAGATAAGAAGGAGTAGGAGGAAGAGTAGGAGGAGGAGGAGGAGGAGGAGGAGGAGGAGAAGGAGGAGGAGGAGGAGGAGGAGGAGGAGGAGGAGGAGGAGGAGAAAAAGAAGAAGAAGAACAACAACAACAAAAACAACAACAACAGGAACAGGAACAACAACAGGAACAGGAACAAATTCAGAAAGAAAGGTCAGGGTAAGGTAAGAATGGAGCGTGGCTTAGCCTGATTTAATTGTAGCTTGTGACAGAACACAATGTCTAGAGTATTGACCAGACAATTTTACCTTACCCATAGGTAACTACAGCTCAATCTTGGAAAAAAATATATTCTGATAACCTTTAACTCAGATCCAAGCACACAACATTTTGAGACATATTTACATTGGGATTCTTTACAAACTACATCTGGCCTTTTTCACAAGGATAGGTCCTGTTGACTGAGAGCTAAGTTTCCCAAGATCTGGGGCCTAGGAGCAACTGACTGAGATAAACGTAACACCTGTAGGGCTCATGATTGTCCTGGTTCTGAGATAACTTAGAAGTGACTTAGTCTGTTGTAAAATCAAGTGACATTATTCACAAGAATGGGTTTTATGACCTACATATGATGCTCAAGGTATTAAGGGGATATTCCTTAAGAGGAAAGGATATTGTCTGAAATAAGCAAATTCTGGGAGATATGGGAAGAGCCTGTCTCATCAGATTACCAGATTGTACAACTAAGTCATCCCAGGCATTCCAAAAAGAACATCTAAACACTTCATTCCATTGAAGGGATAAGCTGCATTTTAACATTCTTTGCTTTTCCAGTGTTTATCTCTCTTGTACACAAGACCTTTTTGCCCTCTGCATGTTTCTTTTATTTTAGCCTTAATTTTTCTGTTTCCAATTAATTATGTTTCCTTTGTTACTTATCTTGAAGGATTAGCTAGAGTCTCATCCCTTCCTTCAAGCCATCCATATGCTAAATATGATGTTCCAGTTCTGCCCCAACTGGCTCCCAACAAACAAGCAATCATGCTACCTGTATTAATGAGCTATTACACTCCCAAGCTTTAGCTGTCTTAAAGGAGCTCCAATGTTACATTCATCTTTTTACTTGCATCTATCCCATGACACACTGATTCAGAGGAAGCTCAATAAGTGCTCTCTAAATAAATGCAAAATAAATATGGTTACGCAGCCTATTCGTACTGGACATGAAAAAAAGTTGAGGGATAATTGTTGGGGTGTCATTATTATTAGGTAATATACTTAAAGCTATAATCTATTTTTAGGAGATATAAAAGTTTTCTTTCTTATCAGTGAGTTTCTATGGTCTTTTGAGATAAAAATAATGTGTGTGTGTGTGTGTGTGTGTGTGTGTGTGTGTGTGTCTGAGGTGTGTGTGTGTGTGAGAGAGAGAGAGAGAGAGAGAGAGAGAGAGATGTGTGTGTGTGTGTGTGTGTGAGAGAGAGAGAGAGAGAGAGAGAGAGAGAGGCATGTCAGAACCAGTATTATTAATGAGAAAAACAGTTTTTCAGAAAATCATTTCTCCTTAATACTGACTTAATTGTGAAATAAGTTTTGCTTCCTTATTCCTAAGCGGAAAAACATATTCATCATTCCCAAGCTATAAAAGGCTATTCTGAAACTATCTGCCGACACAGTTGCTATAGAAACCATCAATGTTTTTTAGACTAGTACAACAAATAGTCATCTAAAAAATACTAAATCCATTTCACTTTCTTGAAGTAATTATGAGCAGACTAGAATCGAAATATCTGTTACATAGGTGGCTTTTAGGTGGGCCATCAAAGTGTATTTATTGGTACAGTCAAAGATTTTGGTAAAGAAACAAGGCATTTTTTTTCTTGAAGCATTAACTTCAGAAGCTATCAGGCAAGGACAAGGGCTTTTGTTTCACATTCTCCTAAGGTTTACTTCCCTTCACTTACACACTTATGCACAACATATTAATAGATGTGGGCAGCATATATGCCCAAAATGCAAAGAGTCCCTACAGATTTAACAATGTAGAAAACAAGAATTGGGGGATTCTGTGTATGCAAACCAAAGTCACTTCTAGATTCTTTCCCCTCTAAATTCCTATCTATCAAATAAGTACCAAGGCAAATTTGTTGTTTGAGAATATGGATAGAAATAATTATATTAAAGTAATATAAAATATTTTAAATATAATATTTTAGAATATATTAAAGACTAAAAGTACCATGGTTTCTCTTGCCATCTCTACAAAGGTTTTAAATAGAGAAGACTTGATTTCAGCTCACATTTATGGTCTGCTGAGCCTGCAGAAGAAATGTGTGCATCAGTGGAGGAAAGAAAATAATTTAGAATAGTAACACAGTTCAAAGAAGAAGCAGGAATTGTCTATCCATGAAATTTAGTTCACAGAAGCAAGCTCTAGGATTAAGCATAATTTATGTACTCACTCAGTGCTGTGCGTCGGAAGTGAAATTTGCAAAGGTGAGATCATGGTAGTGGGCCCCGAACTGGATCCTGTTTCTACACCCTAGGCAGAGACAAGCTAGATGTACGGTCACACCACAGCAGCCAACACTTGTCATTGTTCTTGACAAGAGTAGAGCCTCAGGCAAGGTCCGCTGAAGTGAGGGGCCCCATTTACAGTACTGGCGTCAAAAAATATTCGTAATTTGTCTCAAATATATTCCATAGTAAAAAAAATTATGTATCTTATTCTGGACTTGAATGGAAAACTCAGAGAAAAAAGTAGCTTTTGACAAAAAGATTATCATCATTTTCATTTATTTTTGTAGTTATTATATACCAATACACACACCAATTTTCATGTTATGGGACAACTAATGAAAGACTCTTACATCACTTCAGGGTCCATAAAGGACAATAAAAACACTTGAACTAATTAATTTAATCCCCAGTTTTCTCAATAGAATCAGTTAGCCTTTACCTTTATTCTGAGGAACAATGAGTTCTGTTAATTTCCCATTGCTAGAAAGAGAAAAGTCAAAGTCCTGAAAAGCAGTGCTCTAAGAGAAACTGATTCCCATAGCTGATTTCCTCTGCAAAACATAGGGGGACAATGTCACGTGCTGAAGGAAAGCCTCCTCACAATCATTCCTGATATCTTAATAAAAAATTAAAACTATATATATTTTTAATTTACTATAGAGCCTAGTTTTGCTACAATGATTTAGGTTATTTTTTAAAAAATAACAGAATAAAATTCACATCACGCGAGAATTATCATATGTGAAAATATAAAAATTCTGATTCTTACATGTTTTGTTATAAAAGAAGATAAGCAAACTATGTCACAATTTTCCCACAGTAAAATGATTAATAGCTGGCATTTAACATAATATACACAAACATATACAACACAAAATGTTATAGAGACAAGGAAGAGGAACAAACCTAGTATATATCACATTTATTTATAGAAGTAGGTGATGAAAAACTGGTTTCATCTTTGCTAGATATTTATCTGGAATCATCATAAAACTTCTTTTCATTTTTGGAAAACTAGGCAAGATGTTTCTAACTGCACTACTTCCATTGACATGCAAGAGTAAATCATTACCAAACAAGGGCCAGATACGCTTAACCAGCTTACTTACAAAACTACATACAAATAAAAAAGATTTCCTACTATGAATCAACCTTACAATTTCTAGGAGTTTTCATTTAAAAAAATTAGGACTCGAATAATATTAAGAAAATGGGATGTGTTTCTATGTGTTAGCATATATAGGAAAAAGAATGGCATGGAGGAAGAGTGTTGGTCTTAAACACACACAATTTTCTAAGTTTAAAAGGTATACTTGTCATTGGAAAATTCCTACAGGATTCAATTGACTTAGAATATACTTTTAAATACTTAATGCAAAGAACTTCATTCCTAGTTTTGGAGGCTACCCTTCTGTGATAGTCATGATCTATTTCGTGACAATGATCAGCTCATCGGAGGCATTCCCTGCTATGTTATCCAGAGGTCCCAGGGGAAGGTAGAAAAAGAGGGTAGAGCAGAGTGCACTGTCTTATTGACAGTCTGTGGAAATAAATTGCTGCCCAACACAGAAGCTGCACTTCTCCGAAGCAATCCATTGATCACAAATGTGCCTGTCCCAAGTACCAAGTACACCATAAAACAAAACAAGACCTCCTGGGCTTTATAACAAAGGCTTCGAAGTCAGGAGGGACCTGAAAGACAGCTTCTCAAAACCGCTCAACTTATAATCACCCGATGAAGCAAACATTTTAACAAAATATTTCTTTTATCAAGGAAGCCCTGTCAATACTTTAGCTAAAGATGTGAGAAGTATATTCAGGGGAATAAAAAAATAAGTATCTTTATTGATCCCACTGATTATTAACTTATGTTTATTTTGTACTTTCAATAAAAATGGTATTTGAAATCATAGCTAATTTTGTTCCATAAAACTAAAAATATATCTAGAGTCAGTAGTTTAAAAGACGTTTATGTCACCATTAATGCTTAAGTAAGTTGAATAGATAGAGCAGGATAATTCTTTATTCCAGTTGAGCAGAGAGGTGTGGCCTGAGAGTGTATTACTTCCCAGAAGTTGAGAATCGGCTGGTTCTTGGGAATAGTCTTTTGATAGACGTGCACGCAGAGTAATAATTCCAGTAATATAGATAACATATCACCCTTTAAACAAAGCCATTCTCAGTAAGAAAAGTCATGCTTGTTATTTATTTTATCAGATTTCCCAAAGAATCCTAAAGATTCATCCACTCTGAGTACTAATGTATATTAAAGGGGTTCCAAAAGCCATGTGACACATTATACTGAGCTGGCTGCTTGGGCTACTAGCACATCCTTGCATTTGATCGTCACCGTCCACTGGAAGTAGCCGGATAGGACACAAGTCATGGACTTGGACTATTTTGAACAGAAAAGATGAACCATTGTAGGTGGAGCTTTCTGCCTAGAAAGATCTCTTTTTTCTTTCTTCCTTTCTTTCTTTTCCTTCTTTCCTTCTTTCCTTCCTTCCTTTCTTCCTCCCTCCCTCCCTCTCTTCCCCCCCTTTCTTCCTTTCTTTAGGAAAAGTATTTGAAGGGTTAAAATACAGGTGTTAAGGCAGTAAGGACCTAGCAAGAGAAATAACCTCTGCTTCTTGCTTACTAGAATTCACTAAAAATAGGTAACTTCTGTTAAAATTAGTGCCATAAAAATCGTGTATATTGTTTGCATTCTTTTTTGTTTTTATTTTTGTCTCCTATTGACTAGTTTTGTTTAACGATGCCATATGTGTATATAGTATTATAATAAATATAATATAATTAGTCTCTCCTCACTCTTTCTAATCTCCTGCTCAACAACAAATGACCACTGTCATTCCTATGCCCATGACTTGCAGACTTTTGTCCAGGAAAAGGCACAGCATACTCTGGAGGGAGCACTTGACACCCTACCAACACCCTGAAATTCAGAGTTCCGTTAAGCAATGGAAACTAATCACTTTTAAATGATTGCATTTAAATATTTTATTATATATGTCTTAAACTAATTGTAACAGTAGCAATGTTCTTCCTCCTAATACCATTGCATAAAAAATAAAAATTTATCAATTTTCATCAAAAAGTCATCTGCAATATTCTAATACACATTACTTTGTCAGAGATAATTACTGTAATGTTTAGAGGAGTCAGTTACATGACAGAAAAACACTGTAAAGTGAGAGATGTGAGGTAGGTTGATGTTTGGTCCTCATAAAATTAGTAAGTGATGAATAACAAGGGAAATTTATTTATTCATCATTACAAAATAAATCAATTTGGCCAAAATTTTTACAAAGCATTTCTTAATAAAATTAAGTTTCTATAATTAAAAAATAATTTTTCATCATATATATATATATATATATATATATATATACATACAGAGAGAGAGAGGGAGAGAGAGAGGGAGAGAAAAAGAGAGAGAGAGAGAGAATGTATTCTGTATGACCATATTAATGGGATAGGAGAAAATGATCCATTGTTCCATGAAAGGAAGTCCCATGGCAAGTGAAGGTCAGCTTGTTAACTAGCTGTCAGCTGCCTCTCCACCTGTCATTTATCTTTATGAGTTGGTCTCAATGCAGTATCTGACACTCAACTTTACAGGCTCACAGGCTGAAATTTATCGGTTTCTCAAGTTGACAGGGTCTGGTAAAATTTTGAAATAACAGATACTATAAGGCATAGTCTCATAAGGAGTCTCCGTTTCTATTTCTGAAATGGCAAAACTACCTGGTGAATAAGGCGAGCATATCTGCTCATCACTGTGTATTTCTGAGAAGAAAACATACATAGTGACATACAACCAGAACTGTGTGCACAGAAATGTGAACAGAAAATTTCAGTTTAAGACATATGCTTAAAATCAGATTAAGAATGATGAAAAAAGAAAACACGTTTCTAATATTTACAGATTGTCTTGACCTTAAACATGGCACTTTGTCCACTGGATAGAAACTGAACTGAAAACACTGATCTCTGCAATGTCTTTTTCATTTCAAAAAATAATTGTTTATATCTACTTACCAAATCTTCCCAACAAGAGCAAGTCTTTCTCATTTAGAGCAACAGTGAACAACTGACCCCATTCAGTGAATGTCCAAGTTAAAGCTGTTACCATTCTGTGCCTCAGTCAAAGTGATGTGTAGATTTCTTGCAGAACATTGGATAGAAATAGGACTAGTTGCCTAATACTGTCATGCAAAACCTGAAATTAAACACATTAGCACAGAATACATTACAACATACACAGAAAGAATCCCAACTGCTCACTGGTACAGCCAGAAGCATGGAGTCAGGCTAGAAAGGAAAACAGCAGATGGTTTTTCACTCATAGCTCATTCATTTAAGCAAAATAATTTTATAAAGAAATACAAATCAATTTCTATATCTTAACTTTATTATATTGAAGTCAAAATATCTCAGTGTGCTTCACTTTTCAATTGTGTTTTGAATATAAATGCACATTTTTGAATATTGTATGATGTAATTTGTGTGTAGGCTTTTTTATTTCTACTCAGCAAACCTCTTCCCACACAACAAGACCTCACATTACTTTAATTCAAAAATCATGGCGTGGATTATTTGAAAGTATATTTTCATTGATCTCAGGCATACTCAAGTATATGTTCAAATACTGTGCAACAGCAGAGAGTATTTATTCTGCAGAGAACCTTCATGCAAGGATCTACCATGCTCCGGGATGAACTGCATCAGTATGGACTTTGTAGGGTCTGTTTCAAGTCTCTTACAGAAGGAATGGGTGATATTTATCTTTCTCTCCCTTGATTCATTGGTTCTTTCTCCAAGGATGTAAGTGCCTTTGTGATTGGTTAAGGCACTGAGAGATTTGGGAGACTTCAGCTGATTAACAATATTTGACTAAAATGAGAAGGTCATCATCCACAGGTCCAGATTGGGGGCCTGTGAGGTTGGCTTAGGTTAGGTGGTGGGGCAGGCTCCTGATTAGTGTCCTGTTAGGGGTGGTTTTTCCTGGAATTTACTTATGTTAGACATTTCTGGTTCTGAGAAATAGAAACATAGTCCTCATCTCCCAATCTGACAGTTTGCAGCCTCTGATGGAGTTAACTCTGTCTTTGCACCACATCTCATATCAGCCCAGTGCCCAATAACTCTGAGTTCTAGCTTTTGAGCTTGCATATGCCTTGAAACATATTCATTTATTATTATTTTTTGTGTTGATTATCTACCATGATCAAGTAGGCCTCATCCCAGGGATGCAGGGTTGTTTTAATACATGGAAAATCATCAATTCAATCCACTATATAAACAAACTTGAGAAAAAAAACATATGATCATATCATTAGATGATGATAAAGCCTTTGACAAAATAGAACACCCATTCATGGAAAAAGTACTGGAGAGGTCAATAATTCAAGGTCCATACCCATATATAATCAAAGCAATATACAATAAACGCAAAGCAATCTCACCCAAATCAGGGACAAGAAAAACCTGCCCACTCTCTCCCTACTTGTGGGATTTTGAAACAGACTGGGTGCCAGAATCCCCACAGAGATCTCTGTTTAGAGACGGCAGGTGATTCTGCCACCTCTGCTGCTGGGTCTGACGCTGGGTAGGCTGAACCCAGCTTGTGGGAGGCTCTCGTGGTAGAAGAAGCTTCCTGAGTAATTTCTCTTCCCAAATGATGGTGTTAACAAGTCTTATAACAGAAGTCTCAGATGACAGAATGATTCTTGAACATCTCTACTCTTGAGCAGTCCCCTCCCCTCCCATAAATATGCAGTTTTGGGGTTGGTTCAGAGTCTGACAACAGGTGCTTCCTATTGACTTGGCCTGAGGGCTTGGGAAAACATATTTGGGGAAGGGGTGGTCCTGCCTCTGTCTGGATGCTATGTGACCTGACTTGGGGCATGCCATGTGTCACTTTATGGGGGCAGTGCTGTGCTTATAACAGCACAGAGGGGCCTGACTTCTCCAGAGACTAGAAAGCTTCCTACCTTCACACTGGCTTCATTTATATTGACCAAGATTCAGGGTTCTCATCACTACTTGCCAATTTCCCCACACCTACCCACCCAATACAGTACTTAAATTTTCAGCCAGAGCAAATAGACAGCAAAAAAAGGTCAACAGGATAAAAACTGGGAGGGAGGAAGTAAAGATATCACTATTTGCAGATGACATGATAGAATACATAAGTGAACCCAAAAAATTCTACTAGAGAGCACCTACAGCAGACAAACAACTTCAGCAAAGTGGCTAGATACAAAATTAACTCAGATTTGTAGCCTTCTCCTCAAATGATAAAAGAGTGAAGGAAAAAGTTAGGGAAACAACCCCCTTCACAATGGTCACAAACAACACAAAATAACTTGGTGCAATTCCAACCCAGCAAGTGAAACAGGCCATTTGTGAAAGCATTTGCAAATTTATTATTGGTTAAAATATAAGTGAAAAACCTACATACTTCTAAAGATTTCTGCTAGACTCAGTCAAAAGAGAGTACCTATGCCTCTATGCTCTTGAGAACGAAATGTGCCTTTTCAAAGCTGTAGATTTTTCAGGGACCATACCAAGCATTTTCTTAAGTTAATGCATTTATCTTTGGTACAATCTTCGTGATCCTCTCAAACATTTCAGAAAAGCTATTCACATTCTGTGGTTTATTGTCCATAAGAACACCATTTAAGTCAGGGGAAATAAACGGTTTCCAAAGAACAGACTGACACTTTCGAGAGTTCAATTGAACCTTGATGTTTTGGTCTCAGAACTCTGGTTTGCTTTAGAAGCCACCTTGGAATTCTATGGATAATATAATACATAAAGTCGTTAACCAAAATATCCACACTACAAAATATCTTCCTAGGATAAGAGTTAAATAACCATTAAGCAAAGATGACAGTTTTACTTCCAATGTGAAATTGTAACATAAAAATCAACGTTAATGTATTTAGTGATTGAGTTCTGTATTACAATGCAATCATATTTATTTTTTTATTTTTATTGGATATTCTCTGTATTTACATTTCAAATGTTATGCACTTCCCCCTCCTACTTCTATCCCCCCTCTCCCTACACTTGCTTCCATGAAGGTTTTTCATCACCTAGTCACCCTCTCCACCTCAGGGCCCTGGTATTCCCCTACACCAGGAAAATATGCCTTTACTGGACCAAAGGCCTCTTCTCCCCTTGATGCCAGACAATGGTATTCTCTGCTTCATATGCAGCTGGAGCCATGGGTCTCTCCATGTATGCTATTATATGGTGTTTTAGTCCCTGGAAGTTCTGGAAGGTTTGGTTGGTTGATAATGTTGTTCTTCCCATGAGGACACAAGCTCTTTTAGCCCCTTCAGTCTTTTCTCTAGCTCTTTCACTGGGATCCCCATGTTCAGTCTGATGGTTAGCTGCAAGCATCCTTCACTGTATCTGTATGACTCTGGCAGAGCCTCTGAGGAGGCATCCATATCAGGCTCCTGTTAGGAAGCACTACTTGGCATCAGCAATAGTGCTTGGGTTTGGTGGCTGCATATGGGGTGTATCCCCAGGTGAGGCATTTTCTGAATGATCTTTTCTTCAATCCCTGCTCCTTTATTTGATCTTGTATTTCCTCCTGTGAGTGTTTTGTTCTCCCTTCTAAGAAGGACTGAGGCATCCACCTTCTGGCTTTACTACTTTTTGTGCTTCATAAGACCTGTGAATTGTTTCTTAAGTACTAAAGGCTTTTGGGGGCTAGCATCCACTGGTCAGTGAGTTTATACCATGCGTGTTCATTTGTGACTGAGTTACATCACTCCAGATGATGGCTTCTAGTTCCATCCATTTGCCTAAAAATTTCATGAAATCATTGCTTCTGATAACTGAGTAGTACTCCATTGTGTAAATGTACCACATTTACAGCATCAAATTAAATAATCATGAGGGTTTTATCCTTTGAGTTTGTTTATGTACTGAATTATGTTAATGAGTTTCTATATATTGAACCATCCTTGCATTTCTGGGATGAAGCCCACTTGATCAGGGTGAGTGATTGTTTTGATGTGTTTTGAATTTGGTTTGTAAGAATTTTATTGAGTATTTCTGCATCAATATTCATGAGGGAAATTGGTCTGAAGTTCTCTTTCTTTGCAGGGTCTTCGTGTGGTTTAGGTATGAGCATAACTGTGGCTTCAAAGAATGAGTTGGGAAGTGAAGTGCTCCTTCTGTTTCTATTTGGTGGAATAGTTTAGAGAGTACTGGTATTAGTTCTTCCATGAAAGTCTGATAGAATTCTGTACTGAACACATCTGGTCCTTAGCTTTTTTGTTTGGGAGGCATTTGATAACTGCTTCTATTTCTATAGGTGTTATGGTACTGTTTAGATGGTTTATCTGATCCTGATTTAACTTTGGTATGTGATATCTGTGTGGAAATTTGTTTATTTCCTCTACATTTTCCAGTTTTGTTGAGTATAGGATTTTGTAGTAGGATCCGATAATTTCTTGAATTTCCTGTTTCTCTTGTTAGGTTTCCCTTTCATTTCTAACTTTGTTAATTTGGATACTCTTTCTGTGCCCTCTAGTCTGTCTGGTTAAAGGTTTATTAATTTTGTTGATTTTCTCAAAGAACCAGTTGTGGTTTTGTTGATGCTTAGTTCTTTTTGTTTCTACTTGGTTAATTTCAGCTCTGAGTTTGATTATTTCCTGCTATCTACTCCTTTTTGGTAATATGCTTCTTTTCTTTTCCCTCTAGGGCTTTCAGGTGTGTTGCCAGGCAGGTAGTGTATGCTCTCTCCAGTTTTTTTTTTTTTTTTTTTTTGGAGACATTTGGATCTATCAGTTTTCCTCTTAGTATTTCTTTCATTGCATTCCATAATTTTGGGTATTTTGTCCCTTGATTTTTGTTACATTCTAAAAATCCTTAATTTCTTTCTTTATTTCTTCATTGACCATGTGAACATTGAGTAGATCATTGCTCATCTTGCATGTAGATTGTGGGCTTTTTGATGATTCTGTTGTTGTTGTTGAAGACTAGGCTTAGTCCATAGTGATCTGATAGTATGCATGGGATTATTTAGATGTTCTTGGATCTGTTAAGTCCTGTTTTGTGACTGACTATAAGGTCAATTATGGAGAAGGTACAATGAGGTGCTAAGAAGAATATTATTTTGTTTTAAAATAAAATGTTCTATACATCTGTGTTAAATCTATTTGTTTCATAACTTCTGTTAGTTTCACTGTGTTTCTATTCAGTTATGCCCCATGATCTATCCATTGATAAGTTTGGGGTATTGAAGTTGCCCCTTATTATTGTGTTTGGTGCAATATATTTTTTGTGATTTAGTAAAGTTTCTTTTATGAATATATTTGCTCTTGTATTTGGAGCATTTATGTTAAGAATTGAAAGTTCATCTTGATAGATATTTCATGTGGTGAATAAAAAGTTTCCTTCCTTATCTATTTTGATAACTTTTAGTTGAAATATATTTTATTCTATATGACAATGGCTACTCCAGCTTGTTTCTTGGAACCATTTGGTTAGTTTCTTTTCCCAGCCTTTTACCCTGAGGTAGTGTCTGTGTTTGTCTCTGAGATTGGTTTCCTGCATGCAGCAAAATGCTGGATCCTGTTTACTTATCCATTCTGATAGTCTATGTCTTTTCATTGGAGAATTGAGTTCATTGATGCTAAGAAATATTAAGCAATAGTGATTGTTGTTTCCTGTTATTTTTGTTGCTAGAGGTAGAATTATATTCGTGTGCTTTTCTTCTTTTGGTTTTCTTGCAAATAGATTAATTTCTTGCTTTTCATAGGGTATAGTTTCCCTCCTTTGTTAGAACTTTCCATTATCCTAGAGATATTTTGTAAAATTGGTTTTGTCCTTGATTATCTTTGTTTTTCTATCTATGATGAATTTTATATATCTGGATATAGTAACCTGCTCTGGCATTTGTGTTCTCTCTTAGGATCTGTATGACATCTGTCAGAGATCTTCTATCTTTTCTAGTCTCTCTTGAGCATTCTAGTGTAATTCTGATGGTCTGCCTTTATATGTTACTTGTTCTTTTTCCCTTACTGCTTTTAGTTTTCCTTTTTTTGCTTTGAGCATTTGGTGTTTTGACTCTAATAAGCTGGGAAGAACTTTTCTAGGCCAATCTATTTGGAGTTCTTATGCTTCTTGTATGTACATGTTCAACTCTTTCTTTAGGTTGGAGAAATTTTCTTCTATGATTTTGTTGAAGATATTTACTGTGACATTTACTTGGGAGTCTTTACTTTCTACTACACCTATTATCCTTAGGTTTGGTCTTTCTCATTGTGTCCTTGATATCCTGGGTATATTTGGCTATGATCCTTTTGACTTTTCCACTTTCTCTGACCGATGTGTCACTGTTTTCTGTTATCTTCTGCCCCTGAGATTCTCTCTTCCATCTGTTGTAGTCTGTTGGTGATGCTAGTATCTGTGACTTCCTATTTTTTTTCCTATGTTTTCTATCTCTAGGTTTGTCTCCCTTTGTGATTTATTTATTGTTTCTATATCTGTTTTCAATTTCTTCACCTGTTTGGTTGTCTTTTCCTATAGGTTTTTAAGTAGTTTTTGTGTTTCTTCTTGAGGGCTTCTACTTGTTTGTGTGTGTTCTCATGGATTTCCTCTAATTATTTGAGAGAGTTTTTCCTGTTCTTCTTTAGGATCTTCATGATCAGTATAAAGTATGATTTTTAGTCCATATCTTGTTTTTCTGGTTTGATGAGAAATCCACTATTTGCTTTAGTTGAACTGGCTTCTGATGTTTCCAGGTTGGTGTGGTTTCCATTGCTTAGGTTCTTGTGCTTGCCTCTTGCTGTCTTGTTATCTGTGATGTTAGGTGAACATATTGTCTGTGACTGTAGCTTGTCTCTCATGAGGGTCTGTGGGCTCAGGAGAGAGATTCCTCCTGGTGTTCAGCTCTCTGCTGGCAGACAGATTCCTGACGGTGGTGGCCCTGCTCTGTCTCTGGGCATGAACAGACCTTTCCCAGGCTTCACTGTGCTTCCCGTGCTCTGAGAACTTCTAGCAGTCTCTGCCTGGATAGTCAGTGGGGAGTAACTAGGGACTCAGCCATGGGCTCAGGAGGGAGAGTGCATCTGAGGCTCTTCTGAGTGATCAACAGTCTGTATGCAGGCCCTGACTCCTGATGACAGTGTCCTCGGTCTCACAAACGTATTTCTTTACAGAAATTGCTGTCATGTAAACTTCCATCTATGTTCAAAAAAAAAATAAAAGAAGAAAAAGTTTTAAGTACAGATACCTTGCTAATAGGCTTTAATATGCTTTTATAAAAATATTCCTACAATTTCAACACTATGTTAACTACTGCTACTAAATGTCATGAGTATCTCTATCTACACTCTCTGAGAAGACCTTCACATTGGTATTATTCTTTCATGAAAATAATTATTTTGATTACATTTATCTTTCATGTATAGATTTATAGACATATTCAGTTACTAAAATACATCTTTTATCAGTATCCTTTTGTGAGAATTAGAGACCCTTATTTTAATTTTTTTGTGAATGTTCCTAGTTTTAATGTTGTTTAAAAATACCTCCTTAAAGACAATCATTTCATAAGTGTTTATTAATATAACTGACTAAAATTACAAACTTCTTATTTTTATTACTTGAATATCAACTAATACTTGAGAAAATATCTTTGTAAATATCTAAGAAATCTAGGTAAATTTACAGTTTCATGCCATTATACATTAGCATCAAGTAAGAAAATACTTTGGGAAACTGAAACTGTTACAATAAGCAGCAAATTTATTCTACTCTAACATGTAGCCCTCCCAAAGTCAATTCATACAATATTTATGATTGGATATTGGTATTGTCTGGAAACATTAAGAGAAAATTTCAAAATCTAGATAATAAAACTTTCTTATGGCATATAAGAATCTTCATTGGAATGAACACTTTGCATAATAACTGAGATATAAAATAAATTTCCCATTTGACTCTTATGCCTAGTTAGGAAGGCAAAAGATCTCAGACCATTGAAACGCCACTGATATTTGTCTCCTTATAAATTATGCATTCAAATATCTCAAATTCAGTATTAAAAACATGTCAAGACACAGATGAAATTAATATAAAGTCTATTGATTATTTATTGTGTTTCATGTCTCCAGTGAGTGGGTTGGCTTTGTTTTATTTGTGGTTCAATGGAGATCACTGCTGATAGAATAATTCCATAAGCAAAAGCTGTGTAAGTATTGAGAAAAGGGGCTAGAGACAAGTAGGCAAGGGGAATAAATCAGTTTTTCTAAGCCCTGCTCTTGAGTTTGCATGTGGCAAGTTCTTAAACTGTCTTAGAAACAGTGATAGATTATAAACTAAAATTGTAACCAAAATAAACTTTTGCTCCCAACCCAACTCACAAAATAATGTAGCCTTTGAGCAATATTTCTTATTGTACACAGAAATCTATTAGAAAACTAAACGTCACTAACAATATCTTGACCTAAATAAACTGTTTAGTCTACTCATTTTGTTGCTGTTGCATTTAAACATGAAGACTATGACAGTTGAATCTCTTCCTTAAAAATTTTCATTGAATAGGTAATGTAAGCCTGGTTTAATCTTATGTATATGACAGAAAACAGCCTGAAGCATTTAATTTTCTAGTTCTTTATGCAGTGGTAAATGGTAATCTCATAAATTAATACATTAGAAAATATTTAAAATTTAAAACCACTTTACTAGGTTATTTGTATGTTAAACTCATATTTCCTAAATGTGATTTAATTATGAAATGTTTCAAAATAAAATTTAGTGAAATGTAAAAATAACTAAAGAAATTATAATTCTCCTTTAAATTAATTTTGTATTCATAACACAAATATAGATGAGTTTATTTACAGACCTTCTGAAACCGAAATCGTTTGCTTCTGCAGGTCTTTGCCTCCTTATTTATAAGGTATACAAAAATAAATGCAACTATACAACATAAATATTCATATATTCTATGTATTTGAATATTTATATACTACCTGCCAACTACTTTGACAGGCATGCATGCTTAGGATGAATTTTATAAGATTGCAGAATGTTTATTTGGCATTCAGTTTCCTTTTAGAACAACTGAAACACTCTTTTATAGAGCAGAGATAGCAACATAGCTAGAAATGAATCAGTCATGGAAGACTAGGTAGGTTTAATAGTTACTTATAACAAATTAAGCTTAAATCTCTGTGTGTTGAAATTGAGGACTCTCCTTTTAATGAAAGTTAAATTACTTCCTTGAGAAAAAAAAAAAAAACTTGATCTATCCTTTAAACATCTTGTTATGCTACTAGTGTGTGGAAGACAGCTAAAGTCTCAGAACAAAAAGATAATTGTAAGATATAAAACATTTTTCTGTATGAATTTTTAACATAATCACTTTGTATTTAGGATCTAAAATTTATAATTGCCTAATGAGTATCATTACACTACTTCTGCATGAAATCTGACACTATTATTTTTTAACCTCACTTGTCATGAAAACTACAAACTATTAACATATCTAGAGAACTCAGAATAAGAACAATACTATAGGTCAAAGCTATTTAAATATGCATCCTTGATTCACATTATTAGATGATGATCTCCTTCCAGCACCTAAGACTTGTTCTTGTTCTTGTTTTTGTAGATTAGAGTGCTAAAACATCAGCACAATTCACAACATAACACCCTCCCTCCCCAATTCTTATACAATAGCTTTTTGGCAAACTTTTGGGCCCAGTCATGTCTAGAATGCAGAATAGTAAAATGCCCTTTGTTTCCAGATGAGCTGAGATTGACTTCTACTTCTCATGTTGGCATGCAATGTAAAATTTGGAAACTAACATTTTTTGTTGAATGGATATATTAATTGTATATTCTCAGTAGATTGTTGGAAATATCAAAGCCACTATGATTCACTTCTATCTGTACTCTACACAGAAAACTCTAAATACTTCAAAATGACTCTGAGCACAAGCTCCTCACACTTATTCTCTTCCTTGAACAATTCCTGTTTTCTTCATTTGATGTGCCATCTGTCGGTGACCAGTAATAATACTTCTAGGATGGTTTAGCAACTCTCTCTATGCTTCTATGACTAAGGACTATCATCCAGTTGGTCATTAAAAAGATCGCTTTCTCTGACTTGATGTAATTGCATTTTAGAATTTGATTTATTTCCTGTAGCGTATACTCTGCAAAGTGCTCTCTGATATTCTCCTTCCTTTAATATGCTGAGTCCATATACCTGTACTGATCTAGCAACAATCAAACACTCTACAACTTCTGATGAACATCTAACAGCACAGCTCTATGTACATATCTCTTTCCTCATTACAGTCTTCTGTCATGCCCTCCAGATTCCATTTTCTCCTTCATAGTTCTCAACTTTTTCTTTTAAGGTATAAACTGGGAAGGAAAAGACTCACTTTTCTAGCTAATGAGTTCTGATATTTAATCCTCAAGCAATATTTCCCCAAGAAGCTTTAGCTTCTCTTTGATTTTTTTTTTTTTTTTTTTTTTTGAGTCAGTGTAATCTTCAAAGACAGGCATTTGGCAGCATGGAGAATCTTAATGTCCTTTGACTTTGAATTTTCAGTAGTGCAAGGATTCACATTGTATTGTTTTGCTTTTTGTAAGATAGACATTTTTTTAAAGAAATTAATTATCTCTTGGTGAATGAACCTCTAATAAGCAGCTATATCATGGCTTCCTAAATTAAAAAATTCAAGACTAAATCTTTACCATGTAGGTTAAGGTTACCCTGATCCTCTAGATGAGCTTAAATATTAATATGAACAGAATTGTAGTACTAATCTAGGACAGCTTGTTTATATACTGAATGAACACTTTAATGCTGGAATGTTCTCATTCTTCCATTGTTTATGTGGAACTCAGATGTTTCAGAAGTTGGAGCACTTGAATGCAGAGCAGGTTGAATATCACTGTGAAAACTGAGAATAATGTCACTGAAGCTCGTATGCAGAGTGTGATTTCACTGAATTAGAAAGGCTCCTCCATCTACTGTTTCTCACCTGAAAATTTATAAAATCCAAACAAACCAAACAAACAACATAGGGTTAAAGTCTTCCAGTGCAATCCACATAGGAGGAGGCCAATGATCATGTTTTACCTTTTCTATGGTGGCTATTTAGTAGTGCCTCACTACTCAATTAAAGCAGACATTGTTAATATGTAGTTCAAGGCTTACTGTTCCAATAGAACTCTCTCAAGCCAAACTCCAATCATTCTCAATTTTCCCTCATGTCTTTCTTTCCAATATTAGCTGCTTGTATTTAGAATACTCAAGAAATTAGAAACCATTAGATATATTTTACCATATTCATCTTTCTAATGATATTCAAATTATAAGGTGTGGCAAGTTCTATAATCCTGCTACTCTAGCACATGGGAAGATAAAATGATTATGGGTTTAATTCCTGCCTCAGTCAGATTCAGTTATGTATGGATACATGTAAAGTTGGAATTTCTGGTTTTGTTCTAGACTCATTTGTGTGTTTTGTTTGTTTATTTGTAACTGTTATATGAAAGGATGTTTTGCTGAATCAGACATGTGAAAGGATGTTATGTTGAAAAAAGACACATAATGGTTTTTTGGAAGCTTTCTGCTGACAGGGCATGTGACGTTTTGCTGGATAGGACTCTTAAGAGGATATGATGTTTGGAAAAATTATAAGAAACAAGCCTAAAATCAGTCTAGGGCAATATAATTTGGGGGAAATTTTGAGCCAGTTGTAAGTCTTTATTATCTTTCTGTCTGTCTGTCTTTCTGTATGTATGTATAAGTATGTATGTATGTATGTTTATCTCCTATTTCTGTGTACGTGTATATCCATATCATGTGTGTGTGTGTGTGTGTGTGTGTGTGTGTGTGTGTGTGTGTGTGTGTTTGTCCATAGATAGTCCATGTTGGTCTTCAGTTTAAGATATCTAGATTTCTCAAATCTAGAGATTTGACATCTCTAGAATTATAAACATGTACTACATACTCAAATTCTAAGCTTATTAGCAGGACTCATTTGTACTTGCTCATATAGATAAAAATTTAATACTGGCAAGAACTGTCCTGAAATATCCTTGGAAATGATTATCTATCTCCCTCTTGATATATGCATATACATGTGCATGCAAATATACATATACAGAGTTATGTTGGAGTTATTATCTTAGATCATCCATGAAGTATTCTTTTAGAGACGCATGAGTGTGTCCATTTATGATCTAGTGAGTAAATCTCAATCTTGCAGAACTACTCTGCTATCTCATTTGTATCAAGAACAATAAATTTGCCTGGTAATTTATGTTCCAGGTTTTTAATTCTATGATTTAAGAGTCAGAGGCAGACAGATCACTGATTTGGAGGCCAACCTGATCTACAGAGCTAATTATTGATCAGCCAAGGCTACAAAAAAGAACCTTATCTCATAAAACAAAAACATAAAAACAAAATAATAAATGTGTTTGCATTAGGCCAGTATAGGTATAAGCCACTATACAGGTAATTTATTTGGTAGTAGTTGCTTCCAAGTAAAAATTTTCTATATTTCTTTATTTTAATAAGACAATCTCTTTCCAAATGGTTTTATAATTTCTTTTCAGGTTTGTGTGCACTGTTTTATAGTGTATACCTACTAATATGTTATAGTTTTATCCCTCCTAAAAATAGAATAGATAAGTTAGGTAAAGTTGGGTTTAATTATTTACTTAATTTTTTTTGCTGCTGTGACTCAAACTACTACAAAACACCAAATGAACTAAACACCAAGTGAATAATCACTTAATTCTTCTTAGCAATTTAGTTTATTATTATATATGAAATATTTGTTAATTTTACTTAACTAAAAATTCCTTTGTTCTTTTCTTTGGTAAGTGTGCTCACAGTTACTAAATTTTTATATGTTATTATATTATAGCATTACAATAATTTAATATACTGAAATGTGCAGGATTAACTCTAAAATTATACAATAATATCCTAAGAGGACAAATCACAATTACTTCCTTTAACATTACTATATATATATCTACACACACACCCACACACACACACACACACACACACACACACACACACACACACGTATATATAATCACATTCTGTTTATATACACAGTGTAAACACTTCTTAGTTGTGCTAATTTCTCATGAAGTTATTATTTCATAATCTCCAATAATGAAAGAAATATTGGTTTTAGAAGACAACAATAGTTACTTGTACCATGTATCCCCTTACACAAACAAAAACACAGATATAGAAAAAGAATGTACAGTTTCTTGATCAGTATAAACATAGTAACTTGGGGCATCTATTGTGATACTAATCAGTTGTATATTTCAGGCTATTCCCTTAAACATTGCATTAAATTTGATATTAAGATCTGTCAATTCCATTTTAAAAAACTACATTGGCTTTCACAATGTTACCAGTATTTGATACTTTATTTTATTAATGAGAGAACCTTTATGTATTTTGTGGGAAAAAATATATGAAAAAAAAATGTGACACACAAGTTGTATTCTTTTCATTGATGGATATCTATAGCATATAACTGTAATATAAGAGGGCCTTTTATAAAATGCCCTTAAGGTTCTTTTCCTAAAAGTTAAAATCATGATCATTATGCTTAACAACCTTAAAATGTGTTATAAAATGTGGGTAACATCTCTGAGTTAATAATAATAAAACTGCATAATTTTTCACGACATGGTAATTGTGTAAGCTCTCACCCTGTTACTGATACAATGTGAAGCTAATAAGCCAAGTCATTAGTGTGCTTTGGGTCAGACCATTCACCTTGGTAATTGAAGAGCAAATGAAGACAGAGCTGGGTAATATTAAACATACAAGCAAAGGAACAGTGAAACATTACAGTGAAAATCTGAAAGGCCCCTTAAGAATTAATGCTTTTTTGTTTGATCATGGAAAAAAATTATAAGAGATATGTTTTTAAACTTAGAGCAATTTAAGATACGTTCAGCTATACTACTAATGGCTATCACTAACAAACAACATACTGCTAAAAGTTGTTTCCATGTTACGTTCTGTCCTACATGTACTTTATGCTTATGATAACTAGTGGGGTTTCAATGAATGCTATCAAACCTCTAAAACAATTAAGTACTGACATAAATATATTCATATAGTGTTATGCCAAAATGCCTTTAAAAATCTGTGCATGTATCCTTCTTTTTTAAAATTAAAGTTGTAAGAGAAAAAAAGTTTCCAGGAAACCAAAATAAAGAAAAGGATGCTAAAAAAGAGCAACAGAGATTATATATGTCAAATATAACAGTGTGTTATTCTCCAATAGCTTTTATAGTCTCTTAATTATAAGTTGATTTTCTTTGTTTTAAATGAGTTTTATATAAGTTTTATCAACTAACTTTGAATTAAAAACTGACATCCTCTGAATAAAAAAAAAAGTTGAATAAATTTTGATAGAATAATTATTTTAAAGTAATTTAACATAGCCAGGTGTAATGAACAGTTTTCTCAGAGGCACATGATCATGAATGCTGTAGATAAGCTTCCCATAGCTCAGACAAATGTAGAGAAAGACAACACTCTACACACAGTGAAGATGCTAAGAGATGCAGGTTAGCTGAATAACACTACTCCAGAAGGTTTCCACTTTGGAATTTAGGAGAGTGTCTTGCTGAGTGGGTATCCTCTCTTCTTGTGAATGGAGTTGCCCTTGCCTTTATCCTCAGTTTGAGTTCTGAGGATAAAGGCAGATGCCTGAGAAGTGCTCTTGGGACAATATGGAGAAGTGAGTTAGTTCATGGAACACAAAGGAACAGAAGGTAAGCCCTTATGATCGCCTTGCTTGGATGACTTTTCTGAGTTAACCAAAGCTGGATGAGGTGCCAACCCTTTACAGCAAGCACTGCTAAATGGACACTGCATTTACACCATACCCGTAAAAATTATATTTTCTTTAATGCCGAATCCTAAGTAAACTGATAAACAAGTGCTGCTTTCCAGAAATATAATTCAAGTACTTTCTTGATTCATGAGACTAGCCTCTGTTATATAATGTAATATGTAATTTACTTTCCATGTATTTTTTACACTTTTATCATTTTTTACTGTCCATCCTCTGACAGTTTCACATCCTATACCTCCTCTCACACCTGCATCTCCAAAACGATGTCTCCAACCCAGCAGACCTTCCTACTCCCTGGGGCCACAGGTCTCTTAGGGTTAGGTGCACCCTCACTAAGTCCCGGCAGTCCTCTGCTGTGTATGCGTTGGGGGCATCATCTCAGCTGGTGCATGCTGCCTGATTGGTGGCTCCGTATCTGAGTAATTTCTGGGTTGATTGAGATTGCTAGAATTCCTGTAGGGTTACCCTCACTTCCTTTTCCTTGGGTTCTTCTCCATTTTTATTCCTGCATTTCTTTCAGACAGGAACAATTCTGAGTGTGAGTTTTTGTCCATGAGATGGCAACCCCATTCCTTCATAGGATGACCTGGAGGTGGATTAGACAAGCTCCCTCTTCCCACTGTAGGGTATTTCATATGAGGTTCCTCCTTCGAATACTGAATGTCTCTCACCTGCCAGGTATCTGGTACGTTCTAGAGGATCCTACCACCTCTTATCTTCCAGGTTGCCAGTTTCTTTCTGCTGGCCCTCACAGCTTCTGTCCTATTCCCTCCACATACTCAATAATCAATCAATAAGAAATCTTGTTACCCCATTCCCCTCCATGTCCCCTCTCTAACCTAAGACCCTCCCTCCCTCTTTCACCCCTCCTGTAATTGTGGTTTTCCCCATCCCAAGCAGGATGGAGGCCTCTTACTTGCATCCTTCTGTTTTTTAAACTTCTTGAGTTCTATGGAATGTATCCTGAGTAATCTGTACCCTCTTTGTAGGCTAGCATCCACTTACTACTGAGTATATATCATGTATGTCCTTTTGTATCTGATGCACCTCACTTAGGATAATATTTTCTAGTTCCATCCATTTCTGTGCAATAATCATGATGTCATCTTTTCTTTCCTTCTTCTTTGCACTAGAAAATGTATTTGAATCATATACAAAATGTCAGTTTGCTACAAGAAAAATTGAAGTTTAAGAAGAGTCTGTAATTGAGAAAAAAACCTAAGTAGTGGGACTGCTTCAGATCGGCAGCTACAATTGCAGTTCCAGGGGAACTGTAGTTATAAGTGCCCTTCTGAACTCTGTATCAGGAATGCAGTCATGAACACATGCTGGTTCAACACTTGTAAATAAAAACAAGTGAATCACTTTCATATTTTACTGGATATTTTTTAAATTTAAATTTCAAATGCTATGCCCTATCCGGGTTTCCCCTACAGAAACTCTTTATCCTATCTCCCTTCCTCCTGCTTCTATGAAAGTGATCCTCCACCCACCCATTCCCATTCCAGTCTTCCTGCCCTGCTAATCCCCTACACTGTGGCCTCAAGCCTTTGTAAGAACAAGGGCCTCTACTCCTGTTGATGGCTGATAAGGCCATCCTCTGCTATATATGTTGTTAGAGCCATAGGTCTAGCCATGTGTACTCTTTGGCTGTTGGCTAATTTCCTGGTAGCTCTGATGCTCTGGTTGGTTGATAATGTTCTTCTTGGTATGGGTTGCAAACCCCTTCAGTCCCTTCTATAAGTCTTCCATTGGGGATCCCGTGTTCAGTTAAATAGTTGATTGTGAGCATCCACATCTGTATTTGTCAGGTACTGGCCGATCCTCCCAGGAGACATTCATATCAGGTTCCTGTCAGCATGTACTTATTGCTGTCTGCAATATTGTCTGGGTTTTAGTGAGATGGGTTCCCTGGTGGGGTAGTCTTAATGGCCCTTCCTACCATCTGTGCTCCACACTTTGTCTCTATATTTTCTCCTGTAAGTATTTTCTGTCTTCTAGAAATGACTGAAGCATCCACACTTTGGTCTTTCTTGTTCTTGAGCTTCATGTGTTCTTTTAAGTGTACCTTCAGTGTTCCAAGCTTTTGGGCTAATATCTACTTAGCAGTGAGAACATACATTGTGTGTTCTTTGAGAATCAGTTACCTCATTCAGGATATATTTTCTCGTTCTATCCTGAGAATTTTGTGAAGACACTGTGTTTAATAGCTAAGTAGTACTCCATTGTGTAAATGCACCACCTTTTCTGTACCCAGTCCTTTGTTAAAGGATATCTGGGTTCTTTCTAACTTCTGTCTATTATAAATAAGCCTGCTGTAAGTGAGTAGTATTTCATTGTGTAGAAGACCACATTTTCCATATTCACTGTTCTGTTGTGGAACATCCTGCTGTTTTCCCCTACTGGCTATCTCAAATCATGCTGCTATGATCATAGTGAAACCAGTTGCCATGTGGCATGGTGAGCCAGTCTTTAGGTATATGGCCAAGAGTGGTATAGCTGTGTGTTCAGGTAGATCTATTAACAATTTTTTGAGGAGCCTCCAGATTGATTTCCAGAGTGGTTGTACCAGTTTGCAATGCAACCACAATGAAGGAGTATTCCTCCTTCTCCACATCCAAGCAAACATGTGCTGTACCTGAGGTTTTGATCTTGCCATTCTGATGAGTGTAAGGCAGATCTCTGATTGTCTTGATTTGCATTTCCCTGGTCACTAAGGACTTTGAACATTTCTTTAAATGCTTCTCAGCCATTTGAAATTCCTCAGTCGAGAATTCTCTGTTTAGTTATGTACCCCATTTATTGATTAGATTGTCTGGTTTCTTGGTGGTTTACTTCTTGAGTTCTTTATGTATTTTGGGTATTAGTCCTCTGTCTGTTTTAGGGTTAATGAAGATTATTTCTTCAAGTAATCCTGCAGGTTACCATTTGTCCTATTGGCTATGTGCTTTGCCTTACAGAAGCTTTCCAGTTCCATGAGGTCCCATTTATCAATTCTTTATCTTAGCACCTGAGCCACTGGGGTCCTCTTTAGGAAATTTCCCACTCTGCCAGTGAGCTGGAGGATATTTCCCACTTTTTTTTTCTATTAGATTCAGTGTATCTGGTTTTATGTTGAGGTCCTTGATCCATTTGGACTCAAGCTTTGTAAGAGGTGATAAATGTGGATCTATTTTGATTTTTATACATAGAGACTACCAGTTAGACTAGCTCTATTTATTGAAGATACTTTCTTTTTTTCTGTTGTATATTTTTGGCTTCTTTGTCAAAGATCAAGTACATATAAGTATGTGGTTTGATTTCTGGGTCTCCAATATTATTCCATTGATCAATATATCTATTTCTATACAAATACCATGCAGGTTTTATCACTATTGCTCTGTAGTATAGCTTAAGGTCAGAATTGGTGATTCTTTCAGGAGTTCTTTGATTGTAAAGAATTTTATTCACCATTCTGGATTTTTTGCTTTTTCAGATGAATTTGAGAATTTCTCTCTTCATGCCTTTGAAGAACTGTATTGGGATTTTGATTGGGATTGTATTGAATCTGTAGATTGTTTTTGGTAGATGGCCATTTTCTTATGTTAATTATACCAATCCATGAGCAGGACAAATCTCCCCATTTCCTGAGCACTTCTTTGATTTTTTTTTCTTGAAAGACTTAAGTTGTTTTTATACAGATCTTTTACTTGTTTGCTTAGAGTAACCTCCGGTTATTTTACATTATTTGTGACTATTTTGAAGAGTGTTCTTTTCCTAATTTCTTTCTCAGCTCATTTATCATTTGTATAAAGAAAGGATACTCCTTTATTTGAGTTAATTTTATATCCAATCACATTGTTGAAGTTGTTTATCAGCTGTAGAAGTTCTCTGGTAGAACTTTTGTATACCATCTCTGGCTGCTTATGTATACATTATATCATGCCAATAGTAATGCCTTAGCTTCTTCTTTGCTAATTTGTATCTCCGTGATTTCCCCCCACCCCCTGCTCTCTCTCATCTGTCTTTCTGTCTTATTGCTCTAGCATGCACTTTGAGTACTATATTGAATAGATATGAGAAGAGTAGGCATCGTTGTCTTTTTCCTGATTTTAATGGGATTGCTTCAAGTGTCTCTCCATTTAATTTGATATTGGCTGTTAGTTTATAGTAAATTGTCTTTATTATGTTTAGGTATGTGCATTGAATTCCTGATTTCTCTAATACGTTTAACATGAAGGTATATTGAATTTTGTCAAGTGCTTTTTTAGCATATAAGGAGAAGATCATGAAATTTCTTTTTTAGTTTGTTTATATAGTATATTACATTAATGGATTTTCATATATTGAACCAACCTTGCAACTCTGGGATGGAGTCTACTTGATCATGGTGAATGATGGTTTTGGTTTTTCTAGGATTTGGTTTGTGAGAATTTTCTTGGATATTTATCATCAATATTCTGACATGAAATTAGTCTGAATTTTTTTTTGGTTGGGTCCTATCTTACTAACCATATTTAATTCTTGAAAGAGATTAGTTCATGAATTAATGCAGAATGAAAAATATGATAATGTTAGCCCTAGCAATTGTAACATTTCATAAAAGACACAAATGACATGTCTTTAAGTTTAAAAATTGACCTTATAGAAAGTGAAATCAGGGTTGTGATCATACTAGATTTCTGGCTGCATGCTACTGGTCTCTACCAGAGTCATACAGATACAGTGAAAGATGCTTTCAGCTAATCATTGGACTGAACACAGGGACCCCAATGAAGGAGATAGAGAAAAGACTGAAGGAACTGAAAGGGTTTCCAACCCCATAGGAAGAACAACCTTATCAACCAACCAAACCCTCCAGAGCTCCCAGGGACAAAAACAGCAATCAATAAATACACATGGAGAAATTCATGGCTCCAGTTGCATATGTAGTCGAGCATAGCATTGTCTGGCCTCAGTGAGAGAAGAGGCCTATGGTCCAGTAAAGGTGCATTTTCCCAGTGTAGGGGAATGTCAAAGCACTGAGGTGAGAGAGGTTGTTTGGGAGAAGAAGCAAGGGAAAAGGGGTAGGAGAAGGGGGAAAGGATATAATATCCAATAGGGGGAAAAATGAAGGAGGAGGTTGGTAAATACTGTAAAGGGAAGAAAGAGGAACATAAATACTTAAATAGCCAATTTTGCCCTATCTATCCCACAGTCATGAGTCAGTCAAGCAGATTTTACTCTTGTCTAACTAAATGGGTAGAATGATCATTTAAAATGCATTTTTCTGTCTATAATTGGTTAAAAAAGAAGTTTGAGACTCAAGTATGGTAGCTCATTGCTACCAGTATAAGACTAGGTAACACACAGAAGTTATCAGTAGTGTGTGCCAATCTTGGCTGTATGTAAATTCAAAGTGAGTTTTGTCTTTAAAGTTTTTAACTTTTAAATTAAACAATGAGAAGAAAAAAAGGAAGAAATAGAGGAAGGAGAAAGAGTGGAATGAAATAATTATTGTATAGAAAGATCAAATACTAAAGAAAATGTCATTATTTTCATCAAAGCAAACCATGGGGATCATATCAAATTTAAAATCCCTGTAGGAGATGAGGGATAAACAATTACAATGTGTTGAGGAATTACTGTTTGGGTACCTGAGAAGATCTTTGACAACAAAGGCCAATAAATTTCTTTATCCTTTTGTATCCAGAGTTAACAGTTCTCTGGTAGATTATACAACTTATTTACATGCCCAGAACGAATCTATCCCATCATCCCTCAAAGAATTACATTTAATACTAGGCTCTTGAATTATCCTTTTGTTGTTGTTCACATGTTTTCCTTCAACTCTCTCTTTATCCCGTTCTTATAGTCCCATCTCTAAGGCTGAGACTGTGTTTTGAAAACTGTACAACTACCGATTAAAAGATATATTCTTTTATTTATTAAAACCATTTTAAATCTTCTTTTATAGAAGTCAAACATCGGGGATGCAATATAACATAACATAAATATTTGATAAGAGATACTCATTTTATTTAACATATTAGGATTTTTTCTTCTTAACTGTTTGCACTGAAAATGTTTGTTCTTTCCAGAGTCTGATAATGAATATCTGGATCTCTCAATGTTATCTAGTATTATCACAGATATTGTAAGCTTTATATTGTAGTCTTAGTATTTTTTCAACCTAACTTGTATCACAAAATGTTAAAAATAACATATTGCAACCATGAGATAGACTTGCATTTGAATAAATACAAAGACTAATCTATGTTCTTATTTTGAGAAAGTACAGTTGTAGGACTATCAAAGTCACTCTAAAATATTCATGTTATATCTTACATAATATCAGACATTTCAAAAACCCACTTTCTCTTGCACTTTATGGTTTTTGCAGGCATTTTTTCACTCAGTAGAATGAATACACCTTAGACATTTATATAAATCACTAGTAGAGGAATGTTTGTACCTGTCAAGCTGAACAAATGTTCTACACCCCATTTATTGCTGTGAATCTACCAGCTGACTGCTTATTTATTCATTGTGTTTGCACATCTGATTTATTAAAGAACTAAACTACATGATTGGATGCACTAAGTATTATACCAGATTTTATAGTGAACAATTTGGAAGGTTTGGTAGAGTTGAGAAAATATTCTATTATAATTAAAAGCTGAAGTACTTAACTCTACATAACTTTGAGCATAAAAACAACCTAAAATAAGAATGGGAAGATGAAAAATCCTTGCCATGCATTTGAACCCTCTGTGGCCTGTGTCTATTCAAACTCTTTGTGTGTGTGTGTGTGTGTGTGTGTGTGTGTGTGTGTGTGTGTGTTCCTCAGTAAAAACTTCTTTTGTGTTTCTTGTGACTTCTTGAGAGTCACAAGAAGCTACATGTAGTAATTTTCTTCTTCTGTATATTTTTTCCCTTTTTGTTCTTGTTTATTTGCTAGATACTCTGTATTTACATTTAAGATGTTATCCTCCCCCCCCCCCCCCCCCGCCCTGCTAGTACTCCCTGTTGAGATTCTGTAAACCCCATCCCTCAGTTACCTAGAAACAGCCAGGTATACCCCACCCCTCAATTGCCCAGCAGTTGCCAGGTATGCTCCACCCCAGTGACCTGACACTATTAAAGGAGCTGCTTGACCCCTCCTCTCTCTCTTGCTCTTGTGTTCTTGCAGCCTTGCTCTCCCACTCCTCCACTTCCCTTTCCCTTCCCCCCTCTCTTCCAAGTCCTCATGGCCGGCCTCTACTCCTCTACTTCTCTCTCTCTCTCTCTCTCTCTCTCTCTCTCTCTCTCTCTCTGCCTCTACCACCCTCTTAACTCTCCCATGACCTGAATAAACTCTATTCTGTACTATATTGTTATGTGGCTGGTCCCTCAGGGAAGGGATTTCCAACATGGACCCCCCAGAGGCATCTTCCTTGCCCCCAGGCCTTGCCGCACCTCCATGGGCCATATGCCCCCCACTCTCTTCATCCTTCCCCTAACATTGGTGCCATGACTCAAATTGTCATCCTTTCACAACATTGGTACCCTGTGACTTTTCCTTTCAGTGACTTTTCCTTTCATTGGTGCCCAGTCATCTTTTCCTTACACCCCCTCCCATTTGCCTACAAAGGTGCACTCCCTCCTGATCCACTCTCCACCCCATTGCCTTGGAATTCCCCTTCATTGGGAAAACATGCCCTCCCTGGACCAAAAGCCTCTTCTCACATTGATGCCAGATACTGGTATCTTCAGCTACATATACAACTGGATTAGAGAGTGATTGAATTTGGTTTGTACTATCTGATAGACTTCAGATAAATATGAAACATTTTTGTCTTTTCATATTGATGATGTATCTATCCATGTATTAATCAAAATTGTCTTATTAAATCCAGGCACTCACATGTGCACTGTACCTCTGCGACACATCCCCTGCACCTGCCTTTGCTCTCAAGTAGGCATGTCAAAAGAATATGTTTGCAAATTGATGAACCCAAGCTACCTTTGCAGCCATAGTCTTTATTCTCTTGATATTACTTCTTAGAGCCTTTGTTGGGTCTAGGTGCTCCTGACTATCATTCAGACACTGTTCCTTGGGGTGCCTGAAAACTCAATGTTCAAGATGTATATTCTATATTAGTACTTTAAGTTATATCCCTTCCAATTACCATTTTATCCTTCATCATGTTATTATAATATATCAATATCCATTTAACAGTCAGTTCCTGTTGTTTTCCAATTCAGCTCCAATTTTGTGATCAATTATACATTTAATGTTTTTATGATATATTTGTTTTCACAAATATTCAGAATACAAGGAGGTTAAAAAGTCTTCCATGTACTTTTTATAATTTTAATTGTAAATTTATCCATAACGTAGAAATAATTATTGAACATTATACTAAAATTTCTATTCCTGGGTCTGGCACCATGACCAAAATTAACTTGAGGAATAGTGGGTTTGTTTCATTTGATTTTGTTTTGTCATTTATCTCAGTTTGTAGTTTATCATCCAAGGAAAGAACCAGGAAACAGACACTGATACAAACACCATCAAGGATTACTACGTACCAGCTTGTATATCACGGCTGGTTAAATCTTCCTTCTTATAGTTCCCATTACCATGAACTCAGGCAAAACACCACATATAGTGAGTGAGGTTCTCCCATATGAATATTCAATCAGTCAAATGAACCACAGTTATACCTAGAGGTGCATTTTATGAAAGTATTTCCTCAATGGAAATTTTCTCTTCCAACATGACTCTAGCTTTTGTCTAGTTGATATAAAATTAGCAGCACTTTTACCAGGCCTATATTGCTGCTTTCTGTTAGCTTGTTTCTTAATTCTCTCCATGTGTGCATTAATGGCTATGAATCTCATGTTTCAATCTTCCTTCTGTGGTTCAAGAATTCATCTTTACAATGGTAAGCTTCAATTATTAAGAGATATGGCTAATGTACTTACAAACCTGCCAGCACCTCTGTGTTATAGTTATGCCTAGCATAGTTTTGTTTTATTTATGCAAATAAAATAATTCAATCTCCCATATAAAGTATTGCCATGACTTTTGTTTTATGGCATAAGTATCCTACCACACAGGGAATTGTTATTCATATTATATTTCACAACCTTTATGAGAAGCATAATGATGTACTTATACATATTGGCTAACTTCTGTTCCTCTTTACTGTAATGTGCATATACTATGTTTTATTTCCTGTTTAAGAGAATGTTCATGTAAATATTAGAATTACACATTAGATTCACTTAAGGAAGTTATCAATGTTTTCAATATTTTTCATCCAATGAATAAAAAGATGAAAAGGGGTAGGAACAATTTAGTTATTTAGAATGAATAGAAGAAGGAAAACCAAAGTGTGGAGGCCTCAGTCTTACTTAGAAGGGATTACAAATTAATCACAGGAGGTAGATGGTGGTGGGATGTGGGAAGAAGAGAAGATGGGGGGAGAAAAAAGGGGGAACAGGATCAGGTGAGAGAGGAGACAGGGGATATGTACAGCAAATTCAACAGATATTCACTGCAATGGGGGATGGGGAAATGGGGGTAGTCAATAGAAAGTCCCAGACACAAGCAAAGCAAGAAGATTCCAGCACCTAACAGAGATGACTTTAGCTGAAATAACTAACAAAGGGGAAGACAACCTATAAACACCCATATTCAAAAGTTAGGCACAGCTCTGGGTTGAGGGATGGGGCCACCTATTGTTCTCAAATTTTAACCCAGAACTGCTCCTGTATTTAAAAAAATTAGGGACAAAGGACAGAGCAGAGACTGAAGGAAAGGACATACAGAGACTACCCCACCTGGGGATCCATCCCATATGTATCCATCAGCCCAGACACTATTGCTGAAGGCAGGACGTGCTTGCAGGCAGGAGCCTAATATGGATGTCTCCTGAGAGACTCTCTCAGAGTCTTATCAATACAGATGGGGAGGCTTGCAGCCAATGATTAGACTGACTTGGGAGACCCCGATGGAAAAGACAGGGGAAAGATTGAAGAAGCTGAGAGTGTTTGCCAAACCATAGGAGGAATAACAATATTGACAAACCAGACCTCCCCCTCCCCGAGCTCCAAGTGACTAAACACACATGGAGGGACCCATATCTCCACCTTCATATGTAGCAGAGGAAGACCTTGTTTAACATCAAGGGGAGGGGGTCCTGTAAAGGCTTGTTGCCCCAGCATAGGGGAATGCTAGGGTAGTCGGGTAGGAATGTGTGGGTTAGTCTAACTATTAGAATGTTAGTCCCACATTCTTATAATAATCCTCTACAAGAAAAGAGTATGAAACTAGAACTATTTCATCATTCTATGTGTTTTTCTATAAAAACATGGGAATAAATCATATAAATGCAAGATAAACTTGAAAGAGAAATTTGCTTTATCAACAAAGGTAAAAACTTGCATCCACTGATGATCCAGAAATATTTGTTGCTTATATAATTTTGGTGAAATTGACAACTAATCCATCCTAATTATATTTTTTATAGCTAGTATAAGAAACAGTGTTGATTTTTTAACACCAAATTTACATCCAAATTTTGAGATGTTCTTTTTTTATTGGATAGTTTATGTATTTACATATCAAATATTCCCTTTTCGCATAACCCCCTTTCCCATTCACCTAACCCCTGCTTCTATGAGGATGCTCCCCCTCGTACCCACCCAGTCCAACCTCAATACACTGGCATTTCCCTACACTGGAGAAACCAGTCTTCACTGAACCAAGAGCTTTTTCTCCTATTGATGCCAGATAATATCATCCTACACTATATATTCAGCTGGAGCCATGGTTTCCCCCATGGGTACTCTTTGGTTGGTGGGAGCTGGGAGCTCCCTGGGTGATCTGGTGGTTGATATTGTTGTTATTCTTATGAGGTTGCAAACCCCTTCAGCTCCTCAGCCTTCTAACTCCTTCATTGGGGTCCCCATGCTGAGTCTAACAGTTGACTGTGAGCATCTACATTTGCTTTTGTCAGGCTCTGGCACATATCCATATCAGGCTCCTGTCAGCAAGCATGTATTAGCATTCACAATAGTTTCACAATATGCGTTTCTTGGCTGCATATGGGATGGAACCCCAGGTGAGGCAGTTTCTGAATGGCCTTTATTTTAAATTCTGTTCCCCTCTTTGTACCTGTATTTCTTATCATGAAGATCTAAGAAGAACTGAAGATCTTCCTTCTTCTTAAACTTCATAGTGCTATACCTGAGGACCCAGCTATACTGCTCCTGGGCATATACCCAAAAGATGCTCCAAAATATAACAGGGACACATGCTTCACTATGTTGATAGCAGCCTTGCTCACAATAGCCAGAACCTGGAAAGAACACAGATGCCCTTAAGCAGAGGAATGGATACAGAAAATGTGGTAGTTTTACACAATGGAGTAATACTCAGCTATTAAGAACAATGACTTCATGAAATTCTTAGGCAAATCGATGGAACTAGAAAATATCCTGACTTAGGTAACCCAGATAACAAAAGAACCCACATTGTGTACACCCACTGAAAAGTAGATATTAGCCCAAAAACTCAGAACATACAAAATATAGTTCATAGAGATGTTCTTCTTATTGGATTTGTAGCTTCACGTTTCTTCAGTTCAGTTCAGGACAAGTAATATTATCTTGATTTAAAACTTTGATTTCTTAGGTTTAAGTTTTTATATATTTTGTTTCCCTTTCCTGAGATATATTAAAATGGCTAAGATATATATTATAATGTGGAAAATAATACATAGTATTAAATTTTCTTTCTCATTTTACATGTGGAAAATCCTCTTGCAATTAACTTCTAAAAAAGAAGTGTTTAAAATCTCTAAAAAATATAGAGCAATTCATGTAATTGTATAATACTGTATAAATATACCATATCTTTTCAATTTGTTAAAATGGGTCAATAACCATAAAGAAAGTTTTCATTCATAATGCATTTCCATGAAATTATAAATTCATTTTAAACTGTGTCACATTGTGCTATGTTTTCTAAATTTCTTTTATGAGTTAGATATACATTTGTATTGGTCATATCTGATAAGCTGATTCCAATGTGGAAAAGCTGTTTCATATGTGGTTTCTTTTGCTTTAACAACAATTTTATATAAATAACTCTTATCTCTGCTTCAGTTATTCTTATGCCCTCTATTTCAACACAGCTTTTGTTTTTACTCTCGTTCTCAGAAGTTTTTCAATGTAGTATAACAATATTCATTTTAAGTTTTGGTAATGTCTCATATACTCATTTTATCTGATTGTAATAGTTTTATAATCATTTGATTTGTGCCTGATGCATTCTTCCTCTCATTCTTTATTTTGTCTTTTTTTACTCAATGTTATTTTTAAATTAAAATTTTATTTTAAAATGACCCTACAGCTACAATTCTCTACTTACTTAAGTCAGAGTAGGAAATTAATTAGGCAGGAATATTAACACTGCCTACTTTTTCATAGCTAATAACAAAAAAAATCCAACAACAACAAATAGAATCCTTAATTTTTTAAAAAAGTGAAATTAGTGAAAAAAGGAGGGGGTGGCAGAACAGTTTTTCAGAATTATCTTGACTATGCTCTAAGTTCAAGGTTATGTGGACTATATAAAATCCTATCACATCTATCGTCTATCTATCTATCTATCTATCTATCTATCTATCTATCTATCTATCTATCTATCTATGTCTATCTTCTACCATCTATTATTTATCTCTATAATCTATCAATCATTTGTCATCTCTGTATAATATATCTCTTTTTCCATATATCTATAGATTTATTAAATATATACTACTGATGACATCTATTATTCTATTTAGCAAAATTGTATTGCATGAAATAAAACACCCAATTTCTTTCCAGTTTTCTTCACATTTCTTTCTATTACGTTAATATGGACCCTTGAAAGGAAAACCTTTCATTCATCTTTCTCTTTTTCTTATATTGTAAAAGAGTTATATATTCTAGCCAGCCCATATAAAAGATACAAAAGCAGTTGTTTTATTTACAAGCTGAAATCCTAGGTTGGGCAGTTATTTTAGCTATTCCGATTTACATCCCAGGCATATATTCATTGTTATTTGATGCGCGATTCTCATCAAAAAGGCTGTCTTTTTGCTCCTTCAGCCTGTCTGTAGGATACAATTCTCCTGGCTATTAATTCATGGTCCACTTTCTCCCATGGTAGCTTCCTGTGTCCTCCATATCCTCACTCTTCCTCCACCTTTGTCTCTGTGGAGACTCTTCACTGGATCCTAAACTCCTGCCTTCCTCTCTCTACTGCCCAGTCATGGCCTCTAGACATTTATTAATCAATCAACTCTAAATTGGGGAGTGCAGTTAACCTAACAAAATGAGATGTATTTGAGAATTTTTCCAGCTGGGGACAACCAGAACTTCGGGTACTGAATTTGCATTTGTATACGCAGAAGTACCAGAGCAACCCCTAACACTACATGCCTAGTGCAGTGCTGAGCTGGAACTCAGAAAATATATCCTGTAATAATTTCCCGAAATATAACCATAAAATTCTAATGTTTCTGGAATGGTTGCACTGCTCTTAAGCTCTACTGTAGCAGGAACACTGAGGAAACAGGTCTATCTGACAAGAAGCAGCATGTCAGCAGACAGGAACACAAGGGACAAAAAGAGCAGGTCTGTATAAGTGGAAAGACATCATTTCATGTGAGGATATGAGATTCTTGCTATGTTGAACAATGTGAATTATGTTTTAATCAAACATCAGAAGTCATGAGAGTTCAACAACCCATAAAATATTAGCAAAATAATATGTGATAATAATGTTTAATAGTGTATAATTACTATAGCTATATTTTCTTTCCCTAATCTACATTTCAATACATTTTATATTTAAGGCTCACAAAATATAGTCTCTTAGTGTACACACTTCTAATGATTATTATTAAGTCATCTAACTATAGTATTTTCATTGGCAAACTTTCATATTAAGGTAAAGGGGAAATTGAATGTGTCAAATGTTCCACTTAGAAATTATCCACTCAGCTCATATGATTCTCTAGTTTCTCTTTGTCCCAGTTCCTTTATGTAGCTGTGTCCATATTTGTAATTATAGGAATAACTATTTCCTTAATTTCAGGAACTTTTATAGCACCACATAGAAAAATGAACATTTTGATTAATATTTCTTAAATGATGTGAAATGAAACATGAATCCTGATATTCACTTTACATTTAAATCTCAAAATATATTTCAGTATTGAAATGTTCCACAAATTAATTCTTCCACCAAGATGCACATGCAAATTATGAAAGGAAGAAGATGGGCAGTGGGGTGAGTACAAGGGGAAGAAACAGCAGAATAGAAAGTAATCGTGAGATATATTAACTGGCACAGGACAGACCAGAATGAAAGCTAAGATTCCAATAATCCAGAAAAGACATTAAGAATTAAATCTGGTATAAATGATTTATGCTTCAAGACCATGAGGTTAAAGAGGCCAAAGCTCTATTGCTCACTCATCTGAGAATGTCAAGTGACTTGGCTAGATTAAGAAGTTGACAGTAATAAGATTTTTAAAGTGGATATATTCGATAGCATTGTCTACCATAATAAATAGAGGTCGTAAGGCTTTGGTCCAAACATACTCAGTGGAAATTAATACTACAGACAAGTCATCTGGGTTGAACCTTGTGAATGCACTTACAGGGCAATTTAATAAATGGATAAGGCCTAAGAACCATTTTTGAATCTCACAGAAAGAACTGTCTCTTCCAACATTATTATTTTCATTTATTTGTAATTTGTTTTCAAGTGAATAAATTTTTGTTTCAAATTGGGGCAAAATCATGCTTTCTTAAGAATCAAAAATTGTCTCACCTTATGAAACAAATAAGAATATTAACTATAAGATGACAAATTATAAGCATAATTATTTTATGAATCTCCAAGGTAAGTAATGTAAGGGAAATAAATTGACTTTAGGGAATAATAACATTTAACTTGAATCTCTCATTCAAAAATGTAGTGTATCACCTATTTTATTTGTAGATATTATTCAACAGTGTTGAAAAGTAGTCCTCCTCAATGAATATATATACATATACATATATATATATATATATATATTTTTTTTTTTTTTAAAAGATGGCATGTTGTTTCATGTAAGTTAGTGATCAACTATAAATTTTGTAACCTCGTTACCATATGTAGTATAAATTTGTGAAGGGTGATGGATATAGAAAAAAATTTAAATTTTTTGAGATCTATTGTATTCAGCAGAGATGTGGCATGCATTATCAATAATGAACATTCTGTGCATGCTTTCCATGGACCTTCCTCGCATCGGAGTCAAACTACCAGAATTTGCATGTGTTTAAACGCACTTTCTGTAATGCAATATCTTACTGTTTAATTCATTCGCTGCTAATGAAGTTTAATAGATTACAAAGAAAAGATTTAAATAGAAGCAGTGTGCAGCAAAGTTTCAAAATCTGAGTTTCATTTAATACAGAGCTTAATTTGTAAATAAACTAATACATACTGTTTTGTGTTTAGCACCATGTTTGTCTGCATCCACATATGTATGTATTTGAAACTGTAGTGGGTTTGAAAAATTATAGAATCAATAACAACATATTTTTTAATTAAAATTGTAACATCTGACATATTGGGAAAAAAACCCATATATACAATTTTTATTGCTAAGAACATTGCATGTTGCTAATATTTTACCATCTTAAGAGCTGTGTAATATACCTTCAGTATAAAACTGTATAATTATATAATCTCTTTGATTATACAATTTGTGCTATATCATCAATATTTTATTAACTTTTAATCTTAAGGAGTTTAAAATTAGAGGAAATAACACTGCTGAATTGTTTGCTTGTTTGTTTGGGTTTTTCAAAACAGGAATGGACCTTGTAACAGGCCTGGCTGTCCTGGTCACTATACAGAGCAGGCTTGCTTTAAACTCACAGACATCCACATGCCTCTGACCACCAAGGCCTGGAATTAAAAGCATGAGCTACCAAGCTTCTATTAACATAGATGTGTTTTATATTAATGTACAAATTAAATCTTTCTAAATATGCTACAATGTATTATCACAGTCAGCCCGATGGAAATATGGTTCTATTCTTAAATTTTGACAACTGCTAAAGAAAGCTGTTATGTTGTGATTATTTTAAATTGCATTTCTACATTTATTTAAAGAGATAGATATTTTGAAAATTATGTAAAACGGTATAGTTTTATATTTTGAAAATTTCGTGAATCTCTTAATTGCTTTCTGGTGGCATATTTTATGTTTATGCTCTCCAGTGTAATCAAACAACATTTTAAAACTAGGTATCTATGTTAGGGCAATAAAAATAGATCTAAATGTCCCTCATTCTTATAGGGAGAATATGTGTTCTTTCTCAATGGTAAAGAACATACACTTTTATAAACAGCTGCCCCTTCCTTTTAAAAGAGGTTGTGTTATATAGCAGTAAAGATACCAGAGCAATGATAGAAGGTCCCTCTATGCAACGAGAAAGAAATACCTACATATATGCATCAGTGTGGAATTCAGCCTGAAAGTTTTACAGGAATTTTACTTGATGAGCAAGTACTGAACTGTTTTTTGGAGGAAACACCAAAATCTGAGTGTGTCTCATGTGGTGGAAAAGATAACAGTTTTAGCATATGTAGTCTGTGTAACTTTGTATCTGTATCTATTGGAGCAAATTAAACATTCTACTCTCTGCAAATAGCCTCATCATCAGTGTGCATGTTATTACAAATTACTGTATCCTAAAACTCCAAGATTATTTATTTCCCAAGTTTTCATTTATATTACACAAACTTGTTCCCTTTGAATTAGTTATCATTTAGGTTTTTTTTTTTTAACTCATTTTCTATTAGAATAATTCTGATGAACACACAACCAAACATTATTTTAGTTAATATGTTTTGATGGTAGAATGAAAATTTGGATTTTTTTTCCTGGTTTATGTATCATTATAAGCTCTGCACTTTTTAGTGAACAAAAGTTCAATGCTTTTTATACGGCAGACATGATAACTATTATTTCTTTGAATACATTATTGTCACTGATTTAAAGTATCTGTCTCAGAAGTTCAATTGTATATAGCCATCACCAGGGAGTTTCTGTCTGTTAGCTTTTGTCTCGTATATGAGTCATAATTTATAGTTGCTATGAATGCCTCTTGTTTTCTTTTGTAAAACTGGAGATGCTATAACCTTATGTGACAACAAAAGAATTCACATGAATACTATAGAATTCATTCACTGATGATTCAGTGCTTTCAGTAAGTGAGCCAGTTAGCTTTGGTGTAAGGTTATTGCTTATAGTGGTGGATGTACTTTATATTTGTGATCATGCCATTTAATTTTTTTTTCTGTAGCAGTTTCTTGTTAGAAATTTCTGTGTCTCTCAGAGAAGCCTATATTGGAGAAGTGCCAATCTTGATAACCTTTTTATGGACAGAAAAAAAATGAGCATAGCTTGAAATCTTTCTTCTCCTTTTTTTCCTCCTCATCTTCCACATCTTCCCCCCTTTGCTTGATGTAATAATATATGGTTTTCTGCCTGGAACATTCTGGTTTTGTCCAAGCTTTGAATATATGAAATCAACATGTACTTTTAGAATAGGTATAAGTTTTTGTTGGATAAATAGAAAGACTTCTAAGTATTGAAGTGTTTATAAAGTACTTGTTCCCAAAATTCTTTCCCAATAATGTGTGCAAGAGCAAACATCTTTGGGAAATGGACACATGTTTTCTGCTAAAGGAAATGTATTTACTTTTTGTAGATCATGACCACCCTTTTTTAGAGATAACCAAAGATATCAAAACAACCATCTCTTGGGGGCTGGTCAAATAGCTTGGCAGTTCAAAGTAATTCCTGAAAACCTAGGTTTTATTCCCAGGACCCATACAACTGCTCACTACTGTCTGTAATTCCAGCTCCAGGCATTCCTGACACCTTCACACAGATACATGTGCAAGAAAAATGCCAATACACATTTTAAAAAATCATCTCTAAGTTTTCCTCCCCTATCTGACAGTATTTGCTGAACTCTCAAGGTCCCTCCAGACAGGAGGATGATCAATTTTCTTGAAACAAATTGAAATATGAAAATATCTTGATTTCTAGATTTCTCCATTATAAATATTTTTAGTATCTGTCCAGAATCTTTCTGGCTAAACCTCTGGAAGATGTGACATAGGAAATTAGCACTAATATTTTTTTTCTATTCTCATGAATGATAGAGTAAATTTATTCTGAATCATTGTTTTACATACTAAATCAATGACAAAAGGCTAAGTCATGCTCATAGCACCAGCATGCTTATATTTAAAATATAATTAACCTCCATTTTATTTCATGTCTATCCACCTGGCCATTTCTTTTGATTCAGGTTATACTTCTCTAGTTAACATGTAACAAAAGTAATTGTTTCCCTCTTACAGTATTATGCTAAAGAGCAAAATGTGTATCAGTACCATATTGGTGAAGTTATGAGGATCATGTGATTAACAACAATTCTTACTGCTGTCATGTTTGCAAGAATATCTATTGTTATTTTCATTAAGGATAATCTCTGAATATGTAAATTATCTTATCTTCATGATTTAGTATCCATTGTTTCAATTATGATATTGATTACATAAAAGTAATGATTTTTACAGTAATTATTCATTTTATAGGAGTTAATGAATATTCTATTTTAGGAAAGATTTTATTCATAAAAGTGTTAGGCAATACGTTTTTACTCAATTATGTATAAGCCATATTGTGTTTTTTATATGAAGCACAATAATGAACCATGTTTATGTATTCAGTCTGATAGTCTGTGTCTTTTTATTGTTGAATGGATGCCATTAATTTTGCCAGATATAAACAAGCAACGATTACTATTTTACTTTGATATTTGAAGTGCTACTGTGTGTGTGTGTGTGTGTGTGTGTGTGTGTGTGTGTGTGGAAGAGATCTCTTCCTTTGGTTCTGCTGTGAGATGATTAATTTCTTGTGTTTTCTTAGTTAGCCTCACTTATATGTTTCCTCTGAGAGGGTTTTACCTGTTTCTTTGTGCTTTCTTGTGTTTCTTAAAGGGAACTAGTTATAAACTCTTTAAAGCCCTCTATCCTCAAATATATATGAGATGGTATTAAATGTCACTTTCTTGCTCTTTTGATGTGTTAGGATATGCAGGACTTACTCTAGTAGGAGTACAGAGTTTTCTTTTTTTTTGTTTTTGTTTTGTTTTTATTGAATATTCTCTGTATTTACATTTCAAATGCTATCCCCTTTTCCCATATTGCCATCTGTCCTCCCCCTCCACTTATTTCCATGAAGGTGCTCCCTCTCCCAACCATCCTCTCTACTTCAGCAACTTGGCGTTCCTCTACTATTGAGAGATGCACCTTCTCTGGACTAAAGGTCTCTTCTCCCAGTGATGCCAAACAATCCCATCCTCTGCTACATATGCAACTGGAGCCAAGGGTCTCTCCATATGTACTCCTTGGTTGGTGTTTTAGTCCCTGGGAGTTCAGGAGGCTTTAGTTAATTGATAATGTTCTTACAGTAGGGTTACAAACCCTTTCAGCACTTTCACTCCTTTCTCTAGCTCCTTCCTTGGGGACCCTGTGTTTGGTTTGATGCTTAGCTGCAAGCATCCTCAACTGTATCTGTATGACCCTGACAGAGCCTCTGAAGAGGCACCCACATCTGGCTCCTGCTAATAAGTACTTCTTGGTATTAGCAATAGTGCTTGGGTTTGCTGGCTGCATATGGGGTAGATCCTCAGGCAAGGAAGTCTCTGAATGATCTTTTCTTCAATCTCTGCTCCTCTATTTGTCCCTTTATTTCCTCCTGTGAGTGCTTTGTTCTACCTTCTAAGGACAGAGTATTCTACATTCAGGTTTTCCTTTTCTGGAGCTTCTTAAGTATTATGGATTGTTTCTTGCTTATTCAGATTTTTTTTGGGCTAGTTTCCTCTCATCAGTGAGCTCATATCATGTGTGTTGTTTTGTGATTGTGTTACCACTCTCAGGATGATAGCTTCTAGTTCCATCTATTTGCATAGGAATTTCATAAAGTCATTGTTTTTAATAGCTGGCTAATACTCAATTGTGTAAATGTACCACATATTTTGTATACATTCCTCTATTGAAGAACATCTGGGTTCCTTCCAGCTTCTGGCCATAATTAATAAGGCTGCTATGAACATTGTGGAACACATGTCCTTGTTAGATGTTGGAGCTTCTTTTGGATATATGCCCAGGAGTGGAATAGCTGGGTCTTCAGGTTGTACTATGTCCAGTTTTTTGAGGTACTGCCAGACTGATTTCCAGAGTGGTTGTACCAGTTTGCAATCCCACAATCAACGTAGGAGTGTTCCTCTTTCTCCACATCCATGCCAGCATCTGCAGTCACCTGAGTTTTTGATCTTAGCCATTCTGACTGGGTTTTCATACTGTAGTGACTTCTTTTCATTTTGTTCCTGTGCTTGCCTTTCACTGTGCTTCTATTTGACTCCTGCACTGTTTGGCATGAGTGTTTCAAGTTGTAGCAAGCCTCCAGAGAGGCAGGTAGAGCTGTGTGCAGGCCTCCTGGGACACAGAGAGAGCTGTGCTGTGGACCACTATATGCTGAATCGTGCCTGCTATGTGTGGTGGGTTAGAGCTGGACTCCTGGGAGACAGGCAGGCTTACAGGTTAGGGCTCAGTACAATGCTCCATGACTACTACTAGTACAGGAATGAACCTCAAACTAGACATGCCTTTAACATACTACTCTATTACCTAAAACTATATGTCTAACTGTGGGACAGACAAAATGCTGAATCAGAAAAAAATGGCTGACAGATTGAGTAAAAGACAGGATACAGCAAACTCTGAGGAGGGAGACTACTTATAGAGCAGTGAGGATGGGGAGGACAGGTCAGTGTGTGCAGGTCAGGTGAGACCAGGCAATGCAGAGTTCAGTTGATTAAGAGAAGTTCAGATATTGTAGTTCAGACCCAGTGTTTCCAAGTAGAGTTATCCAATAATAAGCCAAAGGAAGATGATTTGAATCCGTTTGTAGAGATTTAAGTCAGAGAATCAGAACAGACATCTAAAATTCAGGCGGTGCCAGAATATTTGTTTATTCAGCAATAATCCCCCCAGATGATACTTCTATCTGGGGAATAAAAGTTACTTTTACAAGGAACATGGAGACAGACATAGATGTTCTTCACTTCACATCTCTATATGGATACAGGTTGTTATGAATATTTTATAAGGGATAGAATTGTACAGGATGATCTGACTTATCTAGGTGGGCAAATTATATCATACCAAATGAATCAGAATTTATTTTGTGGTGTTTTCCTGTCCACGTGGGGACTCAGTGACAAGGGAATTGTGAGGGGGATTCTGCTGGAACCAGAGGGTGGCAACAGAGAATGTGAGTGGCGTTCCCAGCTTTCGAGGCTAGCCGAGAGGCATCCGGGGACAGCTTCTGAGATGAATTAATGATAGTTCTATGTGGACCTAAATTGTCAGGACTAGCATGGGATCCACTGTCCAGGTCAGAGAGAGCTGGGGGCAGTGCAGAGAGGTAACATGATGGAACCAATCACTGTCCTTTTAATATTTACCACAACAACCAGCCACCAGAGATAGAAAAAGAAAGAGAAAGAAAAAAATCATACAAAAGACATAGACCTATTTTTAAAAGCTTTTTAGAGCAACTTCTATCTGTGTTATCTAAAAATCAACAATTATTTTATAGGTTAACATACAACATCAATTATTTTATAGGTTAACATACAACATCAGCTGGATCTACTCTTAAATACCTCACAGATATATCAATAGTCCAGTTAGATAAAGTTGGGTTGGTAACAGCAATGACATGACCTAACAGAGACTGGCCTCAGTCTTGGCTTGAGTCAGTAAGACAGACCAATAGGAACACCACAAAAAGTTCTCAGCTGTGCCTCTCTCAGAGAAACAAAGATCAACCAAGCAGCAAGACCCTCAAGTGTTACATAGCTAACTATGCCAACAATCCAAGCTCTCTCTGTCATTCGGTGGAAACCTATTTATACCCTCCAATCAAACCTGTCATCCATGGGCCTTGCCTCAGAATAACTCTTGCCTCAACAAGAGTCTTGTCTCACCACAGGGCTTGCCTCAACATGTGCATCCAATCAGCCCAAGTCCTTGGAAGCAACAACAAACTACAATTCACCACAACAAGGTTTTTGGTATGTTTCCCTCGATGACATCCCGCCAAATATAGCTCAACTACTACTCCATCTCAGTGGAGTGCTTTAATGAGCTGGACCTGCAGGTCAAAGGTGCCAGGCACAAAGTTCAAAACAGGACAGATGTGACATTTTCTTCCTCTCTGTTGGTTGTTGCTGTACCTGTGCCCATAGCTTCTACTGACCCTCAGATAATAATGAAACTGGCATGTCATCATGCTGCCATTGAGGCCTAAGTGTCACCATCTTATCTGTAGGAACAACCTTTTGACTTCCAGGAGGATCTTGGGCAAGGCCCCTGACCTAAGACACACAATTTCTAGAACCATATCTTGTGGCAGAACCTTCCCCTAATGAATAGATTTCAAGAAACCAATCACTGGGTGAATAGGAGGGACTTCCAGATCAGAGAGAGAAAGAGGAGATGGGAGAGAGCATGGAGGCCAAAATGTAGGTAGCAAGGCCCCTAGTTCAGGTGCTGGATTCACCGGGATCTGTAAGTAGAGGATTTATAACTTAGAATAGTTTACAAATTTAAGATGCTGGTTCTGCCCAGCGATTATGTTACCTGTTGATTCTAAACTGAAAAAAAAGTTACCTTTACAATGTGCTACCAAATAGAACCTCATTATCATCAATAACTTACATATGTTTGAGTTGTTAACAATGTGGATTTCAATGATCCCCTACCCCGACTTTACAGGCTGTAGTCAATGCTATTGATTGCCACCCACAAATTTACTGCAATACCTTAATTGTAAGAAAGATTCCATACTTTTGATACAGACTGTGAAAAAAAATTGAAATTGGCATTAAGTTATTAATTTCACCCCACTGCCTAGGTTTCATATTACTATAAATTGCTATAAATAGTACAAGAAAACAAAAGTAATGATAAGTCTCATAAAACTATGAACCCTGTGATCTATAGTAACCTCTTAGGTATGTGAGCACTAAAGTATATGTATGTATCTCTTGACACTAGCTCCCAAACTCTTTGATTTTTTTTAATATAATTGTCTCTGTTTCTGTGAAGAGTTGTCCCCTTGATGATGGGTTAAGACTGTACTTATCTGTGGATGCACAAGGACAAATATTTAGAATGCTGTTAGGAATAATGTTTGTACAGAAATGTGGTCATTGTAGGTTTTCTTGTAAGATCCATTACTTCTCTAGCCCAAGTGGTAGTGTAGAGTTAAACTACTAGGCACGGAATTCTTGTTGAGTGGGTAATAAGTCCATTTGAAGGACAGTTTGTCACAGCTAAACAATTAATGCCACTACTGTACTCATATAGTGATTGTACCATGCTGCTAATTTTGGTGGTTTATACATCTCACAGCCGAGTAGCATTGCTTGTTGCTTCCTGTCTTTATAAATTGATATGCATATTCATCAAGAAATTGATTCAGGGCAGTTCCAATTCAAAGGCATCTGAAGAATTGTGTGTCTGAAGAAAATGAAATCTTCAGTCATAGAAATTTATCTTCTACTTCTAGGAGATAATCAAGGGCATTAACCTATAACAATTTAGGAGGATCTTGGACAACTTCAACCAGCAACTCAGAAAAGGGCTTTTCATATATAACATTGTAGTTTTGGTGAGCAGGTATTTGGCTATTTGAGTGAGCATTGGCAACCTAGATGAAAAACTTAATTCATACAGAAATCTTAAGAAACTCAAACTGCCTGTAAACATCTTGATAAGAACTAAACCACCCAGGCAGAGCTTATCCCTAAGCAGCTGACTTGGGAAAATAGAACACATAGTCTAAGCATCTCTGAACATCTGTAGCAAACAGTGGAGTTCTTTCATTTGTTTGTTTCCTTTCTTCAGTTTAGAAAATGAACACTGATTCATTTGTGGCACAGAATAATGGCAGCAAATATTCTAAAGGCCTTTCTGATGCAAACTATTTTAATTGCCAAAGACTTGGAATAAATCCTGGCTCACTTGCATTAACATTTTCTTCTTAGGGCTTTTATTTCATTTTTGCAAAGTTTGTATTATTAGTGCTTAGCAAAAATTTTCTATAACGATTTCCATTTTTGATCCCCTGATCAGCAAACAAATAAAATAAACAAGTTTACTAAAACTGAATTTCATGACAACTTTCAGACTACCAGAATGTTCTTAGAAACTTTTCATAACAATTGGTAACTCTGAAGATTAAGTCATCATTTGGAAGCACTTGACTTTTGATGTTTTTATGAAACAGAGAAGGCATGATAAGAGTGTAAAATTTAACTGAACTCACATATCTTTCAGTCCATATATCTTTGGTCCAATATTATATGTATTACAAATGCAAATACCTTTGCTACATATTGTATAGAGGGAGTAGATAAAAAGCACAAACTTTCAAACTTATTTACAATTATATTGATAGAGGCCTTCTATTTGGTCCTTTCATGAAAAATACAAACTCTCTCTCTCTCTCTCTCTCTCTCTCTCTCTCTCTCTCTCTCTCTCTCTCTCTCTCTCTGTGTGTGTGTGTGTGTGTGTGTGTCTGTCTCTCTCTCACTCTCTCTCTCTTTCTCTCTCTCTCTCTCTCTCTCTCTCTCTCTCTCTCTCTCTCTCTCTCACACACACACACACACACACACACACACACTAGATTTTATATATTTGTGGATTTTACTTGAATTTCTTCTTTGGTCAGTAATGATATCTATATCTATATCACCTATATCTATATATCTATCTATCTATCTATATATATATATATATATATATATATATATATACATGAATAGGTTACAATATTTAAATATCTCTCATGAAACAATGATCCAAGTTTTGGCATAGTTTTCCTGGATTATTTAGAATTTCTCTGTACATACTAAATGCTGGAATTAAACTTTTACTGCTTTATGATAAATTTTGAATGGGAATATTAGTAAAGTACAAAGTGTAAATATTTTGTTATATCTATTATATCTCAAATAAGTGTTCTCTACTTTGTAATTACGAAAACAGTATCCATTTTTCTTACAAAGGTTTGTTACTTGCACATTTACATCTATCTTGTGGCAGTGTATATATTTGAAAATCAGTAGTCCTCTTTTACATGGCTTTATAAGGTTTAACTATTCAAGAGAAAACTTTCTAGCTATGAAATGACATCTCATGTTGGCTTTTTAACAAATAACTCATTGTGTCTGGGTGGAATGCTTTTCTTTATACCTCTGTTGGTTTTTTTGTTTACACTTATACATTTTCTAGTTTTGTAACTATTCATTCTAGGGCCCTTTGGATATTTTTCTTAAATTTTATAATATAACCATTTAAACATAATATTATTTTTGCAATATTAATTGATAAAATAGTTAATAATCTAAATTGTAATTTGTAGTTTGCAATGTCAATTTTTCCCCTTCTGGATATAATGTGAGCTACATTTTAGAGCAAAGAGTACTTTGGTCTGGTAGTCTGGATGTAAGTCAGAAAAATTTTAGAGAATTGGCTAGAACTTTGGTCATGGTAATGGAGCAGTTGATATTCCCTAATGAAATAAGGAAAGGGACAGTTACCACACCTTCATCCAGGGTTGCTCCCAGTATTATCTTAGATCTTCTCCTGAGTGCAAGTGATTTGGGGATATATTAGAGGCTAGAGCATCTGGAATATTGACTGAAATATGGTCGTGATCTTGCAGCTTTGTGCTATCAAAGTTGATTTCTATTCACTCATGCTCCAAAACATGACCCCCTAACTCATCCTTTGTAAGGAAAGCCAAAAAATTCCTATGTTTCAAAGTTAAACTACAGTGGAATCAATATGTTGATAAGTCATTGGTGCCCTATATTGGGAACCAATGTTTTTTGCTGTCTCCTAGGTAGTACAGCACAATTAGATGGCATTGATATTTACTGGGTATCACTAAAAATAGGAATGAGTGAATACAGTGCATTTTATATTTTTACATTTATCATACTTGATAAGGGTAACAGTTTTCTTTATTCCTTTATAAATTACAATCACTTTAATTTACAGACTGCTTGTTTTTTTCACCCAAGAGACTCATGGCAGATAAGACACCAACACAATCCTAGATAGAAATGAGCAATCAGTTTTATTCAGATTTCTCCTACAGATCATCCAGCATTCTTTATTAAATACTTTAAAATGTTTCTAGAAGAATAAATTGTCCAAAGTGGGAGAGTAGAAAAAAGTACAGTACTACAGAGATGATGGGGAAACTGAAGGAAGGAGCTTCAGATAAATTCCCCAACAAAGTAAATTTGCAACTTCTGTTGACTTTTTAGAGGTTGGCAAGAGGTTCTCCAACATGCAATTTAGTCAATGTAGCAAGGAGCAAGGAGATATATAAGCCTATATTTTTCCTGCTTGTGACAATGGGAAAAGCTAATTTTGCTTTTTTCCACCGACACCTGTGTGCTATATAAACTTCCAATCAGGGACCTGTCAGCTACAGGCTGTTACCTTAGATCTGGAGAGAGCATAATGCAGCTAGAGAGTAGGAGTTCTAAGATCTGGCCTATAGAAGCACCGAGATTAAGAGAGACAGCCTTCAAGGACACTCCTAAAACAAAATGCCAGCCTACAGATTGGGAAAGTATCTTTGCCAATTCTACATCTGATAGAGGGCAATTATAAAATATATATGAAGAACTCAGAAAACTAGACTATAGAAAATTAAAAATCCTATTAAAAATGGGGTTCAGTGCTAAACAAAGAATTTTCAGCTGAGAAACATTGAATAGCTGAGAAACACCTAAATAAATACTCAACATCCCTAATTATCAGGGAAATGCAAATCAAAACAACCCTGAGATTCCTCCTCACACCAGTTAGAATGGCTAAGATCAAAAACTCAGGTAACAGCAGGTGCTAGCAAAAATGTAGAGAAAGAGGAACACTCCCCCACTCTTGGTGGTGTTGTAAGCTGGTACAACCACTCTGGAAATAAATTTGGCAGTTCCTCAGAAAATTGAAGATAGTACTACCTGAAAACGCAGCTATTCCACTCCTGGGTATAAACCCCAAAGATGCTCCAACATATAACAAGGACACATGCTCCACCATGTTTATAGCAGCCTTATTTATAATAGCCAGAAGTTGGAAAGAACCCAGATGTCCATCAACAGAGGAATGGATACAGAAAATGTGGTACATTTACACAATGGAGTACTACTCAGCTATTTAAAAAAAAAAGGCTTCATGAAATTTGTAGGCAAACGGATGGAACTAGAAACTATCATCCTGAGTGAGATAACGCAGTCACAAAAGTACATACATGGCTTGCACTCACTAACAAGCAGATAGTAGCCTCAGAAAGCTCTGAATAGCAAGAAACAATTTACAGATATTATGAAGCTAAAAAATGAAGGAAGGCCAAAATGAGGAGGCCTCAGTCCTTCTTAGAAAAAGAGAACAAAACTCTCATGGGAGGAAATGCAAGTTCAAATAGCGGAACAGGGATTGAAGGAAAGATCACTTAGAAGCAGCATCACCTAGGAATCTATCACATATGCAGTCACCAAATCCAAGCACTCTAACTGATCTCAAAAACTACTTACTGGCAGGAACCAGACAGAGATGCCCCCTCAGGAACTATACTAGTTTCATATAAATACAGCTCAGCATCCTTGCAGCTAACCATCAGTCTGAACTCAGGGACCCCAGTGAGGTTGCTAAAGAAAGGACCTAAGGAGATGAAAGGGGTTGGAAAGTCATGGGACGATAACAACATTATCAACCAACCAAACCCCCCAAAACTCCCATGGAGTAAAACACCAACCTTTGTGTGCACTTTGAGAGACCTATTTATCCAGTTGTGTATGTAGCTGAAGATAGCAGTGTCTGGCATCAATGTGAGAAGAGAGGACATGTTTTCCCAATGCAGGGGAATGACAAGGCAATGAGGTAGAGAGGGGGATCGGAATGGAGTGCACCTTTATGAAGGCAACTGGAGTGGATGGGTGAATGGGAGTGGGACAGGGTAAAGGGAAAACATATCAAATGTAAATACAGAGTATCTAATAGAGAAAAAAGAAAAAAGAAAAGAGATAGCTTTCATCTATAGAATATGTAGGGATGAAATCCTTTAAAATCCCTTTAGGATTTCAGCCTGTTAAATGGGCTTTTCTGACTTACACATATATGTATATATAGGTGTGTGTGTGTGTGTGTGTGTGTGTGAGTGTGTGTGTGTGTAATGGTTTGCATATGCTTGACCCAGGAAGTTGCACTATTAGAAGGTGTGGCCTTGTTAGAGAAAATATGTCACTCTGGGATTGGGCTTGGATATACTCCTCCTAGCTGCCTGAGGATGCTTAGTCTATTCCAGACTTCCTTTGGATGAAGACGTAGAACTCTAGGCTCCTCCTGCACCATGCCTGCCGGGATGCTGCCATGTTCCCACCTTGATGATAATGAACTAAACCTCTGAACCTGTATGCCTGCCCCAATTAAATATTATCCCTTAAAAAGTTGCTTTTGTCATGGTGTCTGTTCACAGCAATGTAACCCTAACTAAGACAATATATATATGGAAATGAAAAACAGTTCCATACAAATGATTGAGTCTGACCTCATCTCAGAACAAGGAAACAGAGAGTATAGGATCACAAATGTATCCTGCAGTTGCAAAGGGAAGGGCCTGAGTTTGCTTTTCCTACTGAGACCTGTGTGTTCTAACCACTCTCAGAAGGGCTTGTCACTTCTGGACTTGAAACACCAGAAATCGGGTCTTGGTTTCTGAGTTAGAGAGGAGTTGAGAGAATCTCACATTAATAATGTGTGCATTTTCAATATTGGGGACTTTATATAATATATAATTAAACCACTTTTGGTCAATTCATTTTTTTCTATATACATAGGTTGATGTATGATTTTGACTTTACATCTGTAATAAGAAGGTATATCTGTTTCACTACATTGTTTAATATAAGGGTACTTTATTGCAATAAATATATGCTTATGAAGTCATACTACTCTTAATTTTCCTATAGTTTAGAACTATATTTGGTAAATTCAAGTATAATTTTTTACATATGTTGAAATAACTTGAAAAATAAAATGAGTTTGAATCTTTCCTCTTGAAAGTTTTAAATTGAGACCACCCTCAACCTGGACCAGAGGAGCCCCAGAGATAAAGGCCTGGTGAGAAGGTGACCCGAGTAACCAGGGGACAGAGAGATCTCTGAAGAGCGCTCACTAAAAGCGCGCCCCTGCCCTGCCTGATCCTGGGACCAGGAACCCAGCATTGGAAGCTCTGTTCCCACCCAGCAGCTTTGGGGTGCAGAACAGGGTTCAGAACATCTGCCACATGGACTAGCGGAACCTCAGAGATAAAGGCCTGGTAAGAAGGGGATCCGAGTTCCTACCCTGCCTGATCCAGGGACCAGGAACCCAGCGTTGGGACCTCTTTTCCTACCCGGCAGCTTTGGGGAAGAGAACAGGGCTTGGACCATCCAACACCTGAACCAGCAGAGATCCAGGGATACAGACCAGGTACAAGGGAAAGGCAAGAACATGTCACTGACAACAAGATGGCAAGAGAAAAGCGAAAGAGCATATTCCAAGGAAACCAAGACAACCTGGCAACACCAGTACCCAACTCTCCCATAGCAGCAAACATTGGAATGCCAAACACTCCAAAAAAAGAAGACACAGACCTAAAATCATACCTGAAGATGCTGATAGAGATCCTTAAACAAGAACGGGAGGAAAAGCAAAAAGAATCAGAAGCTATTAATGAGGAAACAAGAAAAACACTCAAGAACTCAAAGAATTAGAGGAAAAGAGAACCAAAGAGATGAAGGAATGGTAGAAGGAATTTAAAACAGAAATAGACACAATAAAGAAAACACTAAAAGAGACAACCCAAGAGGTAGAAATCCTAGAAAAGAAATCAAGAGTCACAGATGCAAGCATTTCCAATAGACTACAAGAGATGGAAGAGAGAACCTCAGGGGCTGAAGACAACATTGAAAACATAGACAAAAGTTTCAGAAAAGATGAAAAAACCAAAAAGCTCCTAACCCAAAATGTCCAGGAGATACAGGACACAATGAGAAGTCCAAACCTAAGGATAATAGGAATAGAAGAGAGAGAAGAATATCAACTAAGGGGCACAGTAATTATCTTCAACAAAAGTGTAGAAGAAAACTTCCCTACCCTTAAGAATGAGATGACCACGAGCAAAAAAGAAGCCTTCAGAACTCCAAATAGGGTGGACCAGAAAAGAAATCTCTCCTGACACATAATAGGCAAAACACCAAGTGCCCAAAGCAAAGAAAGAATACTAAGAGCACTAAGGGAAAAAGGTCAGGTAACATATAAAGACAGACCAAACATACCACATACAAGATTGGCCATCACAAGTAGGAACCAAACTTGATTATCAAACTGATAGTAATTATAGGGGGTGAGGAAGGGAGTCAAAAGATAAAGACTTACTTTTCCTAATATATAATTATTAATTAGACTTAAGTCTATTTTAGGAAGATATATTTTAGTGAACTTTTTTATGCTTCTCGGGCAATTCAGCCTGGCTATTCTCCGGCTATTCCAGTTCAAATTAATCCTAAATATTCAAATATGTGTTGTAAGTTTTAAATTGTATGTGGATTGTAAAGAGTAATAATTCTAATGAGCAAATATTATGCAAATCACTTTGAAGTTTCATTCCAGTGGTTTAAATCTGTTTATATAATAAATAGAAATTTCTTTGTTGGAAAAGGTTTTCAATTTGCTTATCTAAAGCTAACAGTGCTTTATAAAATTCTTCTGCTTTCTTGGTGAGAAAATGACTTCATATTATACTTTCATAGAGAAAGGTTTTGAAATATTTGCACAGCTAAATCCCAAGAGAAGACTACGGAGCAAGGAGCCCATTCTCTGTACTTTAGTTATAATGCTCTATTAGCAAAATGCCCCAAAATGAAACCACCTTGTATTTTGTTTTCTACTAGACTTGTTCTCAAATATTTGGAATAATGTATTTGCTTCCTTGGACCATTGCTCAGAACTAATCTTGCTTATTTTGGATAAGCCACGAAGTTAAATGTTTTTATTTTGTAGCTGAATTATTTTGAAGGCATTTTAAAATATCTCTTTAACTTTAAATTTTATGAAAAATCTTGTGATCAATTTGCAATTTAATTATCTATTCAGTTTATTCACATTTTAAATTTCAGTTATTTATTAATGCTTATATTTTCCCAGGTTACTTGGGATATTCTGTACATTTAATCCCCTTGGATTAGTATCATTATCTATAGTAAGAAAAGAGGAAAGGCAGCGAGATTGAAAGGGGCACATTTGCTACAAACTTAGTTCAACAGTTTATTAAACAGGATACAAACTAGATCCTGGCATAATACATTTGGCAATGCATTTTCTTATTTAATATGCCATGAATATTGAAGTATTTCTTATCTTCCACTGGTATCTAACCATATATCTTACAATAGTAACTTAACATTTTCTTCATTCATCAAAGGATGATTCATTACAAGACCTAATTCTATGGAAACTGCTCTGGTGTGTGTCTGTGTTTGTGTGTGTGTGTGTGTGTGTGTGTGTGTGTGTGTGTGTGTGTTATATACATAGGTTATTAGGTATGTTCATGTTTCTCTATAGAGTTCAAGAGAATATGTGTGTGTCCAGTTAACTCAAACATCTATCTGCTTTATTCCTTTGCAACAGAAGTTCTCACTGAACCTAGAACTAAGCTATTCTCTTAAAGAGAATATTCTTAAAGAGAATATTCTTAAAGAGAATAGCTTATAGGCCTGACATTCCTCTAAGCAGTACATCCTGTGAATTTTGATCTAGGATTCGCCTTGGATGACAGTGGTTTCTTCCTGGCTTAATGTTTCTTTTCTGGAGGTCTCCCTTATTTTACAAGATGCCTAGATCCCAGGTGTTGCCAATGAATGATTTCTAAGTAACAGAGCTCCTTCCATCATACCATAAGGACGAAAGAGGGCTGTTTTCTCTCAATATCACCCTGTAGGCTCAGTCTAACAAGAGTTTGGTAGGAACAGGATACAAATATCCAAGTACTTAGCTTCTGGAAATATACAGAAAAGGAACACAGACATTTTTATTGGATGTAGTAGCTTAGAGTTGTATGAATCTCTAAAGAAATATAAAATGTTGCTTAAGTAACTTTGTCTTTTTCAGCACGAACTGTGACAGCATTGTTCTTCATGCAGCTATTACAGAAAGCTCTCAGAAACGACATAGTAATGAAGACTTTAGGGATCCTAGGACTGAGAGCTTCACTACAACTGCTGAAATTATTGATAACAGCTTTTGTGTTATAAATTATTCTTTAATAGTATTACAATAGATTGTAAATAATGCTAGAGAATTATAAATGATAGGCTATAAAAGAAAAGAGTGGAAAATAAAGGTGGTATTTGCCGTGAAGCTTTATCACTATTTTTTTTAAAAAAGCAGTCAAAATACAGTGCTAGAAGACGCTATCAAAGAAAAATAATTATTCATCTCACATAACACTGAAGCATGGAATCTACCATATTCCCAGTAATACATGTAATACATATCCACTGATTAAAAAAATTAATGGGTCAAGATATACAGCATGTCTCTCATATCTGATAGTGTTAATGAGGCCAACAACCTGATTCTAGACACATCATTGTCCCTTGTGGAAAACCACTATTAGTACTCTGGTAAGTTTACTTGGCAATAAACAATTTATTTTGGATTGTAGTTTTTCCTGGAGATTGGTACAAAACACATATCTGGCAGAGGCGATTATTCATTTAGAAGATAGTAATTAGCACAGAAACTGTAGCTCATCAATGCACAGATTAAGGGACAGACCTTGAAATATTCAGTTATAAAGGGTACACCTATAACTTAATCTCATCCTTTCAAAGCTCAGGCATTTTTATTGAAGATAAGGGGCATAAATACTGTATAAATCAAACATAATTTCTTACTTTAAGTGCATAGTGTTTTTCAGAAAAAAAAGCCAGATGCCCAGACGCATGTACGAACTCACAGAGACTGTGACCACATGCATAAAACATGTTTAAGATCCAGACAGAAAAAAATATATCAGCAGGAAAGAGGGAACTAGGCAGAAATGTCAAGGATCTATGGGCATTTGGTTGCTTTGGGGTGAAAAGAGTAGTTTTTTTTTCTTAAATAGAGTGGTATTTGGTATGTGGGTCATATTCCAAGTAGATGCCACACAAAAATGTTGTATTTTGTTTAAGGCCTTTCCTGCATCTAATGAAATGATGGAAATTTCTTTATTTCATTTTATTTATATGGTAGATTCCTTATACTTACTCTTTTTTTTTACTGAACCACCTGTGCATCTCTGGGATGAAGCCTGCTTGTTCATTATTGATGAACTTTTTAATGTGTTCTTGGATTCTATTTGCAAGTATTTTATTATTTTGGCATCTATGTTCATATAGAAAGTTAGTCTGTTATTCTCTGTTTTTACCCCCAAGGGGAGAAGTACTTTTGTATTGGTAACATAATAACTGTGCTCATAAAATTAATAGGGCATTTCTCTCTATTTATATTCTGCAGAATAATTTGACAAGTATGATGTTAACTCTTCCTTGAAAGTTTAGTAGAATTCTGTGCAAATGCCATCTAATGCTGATATTTTACTTTACTATATTTTATTTTATTCTTTTGGTGATGGGAGCCTTTAATGAATGCTTCTACTTCAATGTGGATATGTATCTGTTTAAATTGCTTATCTGATCTTCGTTTAATTTTGGTAAGTGATATGCACAATGAAATTTTTGTTTTTGTTTGTTAATGTTATTGTTATTTTTAGATTTTTCGATTTGGTTTAATGAGTTTGCGTCATGTGTGTCTTCTTTTTTCAATTCTGATTTTGTTAATTTATATATTATCTCTATACCATTTAGTTAATTTAGACAAAAGTTTTCCCATCTTCTTATTTCTTTTAAGGAACCAACTCTTAGTTTTATTCATTGTTTGTGTCGCCTTTCCAGGTCTTCAGTTCAATATTTCTCTGATGGGTGCCTCTGAATCTTGTGCTTTCTCTTCTCCCCTTCTTTGCCATATCCATCTCTGGTGTCCTGTTTTTGTTTTAGCTAATATTTTATTTTGTATGTTTTGTTGTTATTTCATAGAAGCCTGTTCTTTTCTAATAAGGGACAGGGGCAGGTGGCCACACGGGAAAGGAAGTGTCAAGAGAGGAGTAAAGTAGTTGAAACTAAAGCCAGAAAATGTTGTGTGAGAAAAGACGTTTTTAGCAAAAGAAAAAGAGGAAAAATAAACTACTGGACATTTTATTCATTTTACTTCAAAGTCTGATTACATTGATGAAATTATATCAATGTGTACATAATTCTTTATTACTTTAAGTATTTTAATGTTATTTATAATTAACCTTGAAAGAAAGCAATGATATTATTCTAGTAATGCCCCCATTTGATGTAAATCCCCCAAAACCATGCTATAATTTGTTTTCTATATAATTCTTTAAATTCAGCTTCAATTATTGGCTACTTGTCTATGCTATCATTTTGGTATAAGAAAATAAATGTATTACTCATGTTTCATTTCCTTTTTTAAAGTATTTTATTATGAGTAAAGTATTTTTAATGTGAGTATATGTGTATTTGTTTGGAAGTTGTGTGAGTGTGTTAGTATAATAAACATATGAGTTCATGTGTCTTCATATGACAATGTGTGTGGAGTGAACATGGATTTATTTTAGTGTTGGTGTACATGTGTGTGCACACAAGTAAAATCCAGATGTCAGATTAGCTTCCAGCAAGCTTCAATCTATTATATCTTTATTTTTTATACACAACATAATTTCTTGGCCTAGATTAGGGGACATCAGCTGAGAAGCTAGTTCACAGGGCCTGTTATTTGAGTTCCGGGAACTGAAGTATAAAGTTCATAATTACATGAAAGAATTTTATCTGTTTCCTTGGGTATTATTTACCATGTGAATCTCATACATCAGTGCCTTGGCATTCCCCTACACTGGGAAAATGAGCCTTCGCTGGACCAAAGTCCTCTTCTCCTACTGATGCCAGACAATGCTGTCCTCTGCTGCATATGCGCCTGGAGCCATGGGTCTCTCACTGTAAACTCATTAGTTGGTGTTTTAGTCTCTGGAAGATGTGGTAGGTTTGGATAGTTGAAAATTTTGTTCTTCCCATGGGGTGCAGACCCTTTTAGTTCCTTCAATAGTTCTGAAAATTTTATTGTTCATATAAAGATTCTTGTTTTTCCAGGAGTAAAGAACAAAGAGAAAAGTAAACTTTGATTCTTGACCATTAGTTACCAACTAGCTCACAGGCAAGTGCTGTTTCTTTCCAGAGAAAGATACTTTCTACAGTGTTCTAGTAAATGGAGCATCAGAGGCTTCAAAGTGCTGTAAGTAAAATCTCTGCTCAAATAATCAGCTTACATTGTGCTCAGTTTCTATACCAAAGAACTCTCTAAAGCAAGATTTTCTACTTAGAGTTTGCTCTCATCATTTCCTATTATGCCTGCCCATCATTAATATTGGTTGTAAAGGTTTTGGGCTAATTTCTACTTCTCAGTGAGTGCATACCATGTGTGTTCTTTTGAGGTTGGGTTACCTAAATCAGAATGATATTTTCTAGATGCAGCCATTGCCTAAGCGTTTCATGAAGTTCTTGGTTTTAATAGCTGAATAGTATTCCATTGTTTAAATGTACCACAGTTTCTGAATCCATTTCTCTGTTGAAGGACATCTGGGTCCTTTCCAGCTTCTGGCTATTATAAATAAAGCTGCTATAAACATAGTGGAGCATGTGTCCTTGTTTGTTGGAGCATCTTTAGGGTACATGCCCAGGAGTGGTATAGCTGGATCCTCAAGTAGTACTATGTCCAATTTTCTGAGGAAGTTTGGTTTCCTGATTTCCAGAGTAGTTGTACCAGTATTTAATCTCACCATCAGTGGGAAAGTGTTCTTTTTTCTCCACATCCTCACCAGAATCTGCTGTCACCTGAGCTTTTGATGTTAGCTACTCTGACTGGTGTGAGGTGGAATCTCAGCTTTGTTTTGATTTGCATTTACCTGATGACTAAGTAAGTTGAACATTTTTTAGGTGCTTCTCAGCATGGAAAGGAGAGGCCCTTGGCTCTAGGAAGGGTCAATACCCCAATGTAGGAGAATGCCAGGGCAGAGAGATGGGAGCACGTGCTTGAGTGAGGAAATACTCTCATAGAAGCAGGAGGAGGGGGATCAATTGGGGGAGTTCCACAAGGGAGCCAGGGATACAGGAGAACATTTGAAATTTAAGTAATGAATATAACCAATATAAAAGAGTCACTAAATATATATGTTGATATATATACGTGTGTGTATGTGTGTTGATAAAAAGTTCAGCAATAATTTCCTCTTTAAAATCAAAAGATTAAGTTGGACTTAATGGGTTAAATGTCTCCAGTAACTTCAGATGCTAGAATAAAGAGGAAACATGAAATGTTGGCCATGAGGATAGCACTATGCCATGGAGAGCAGAGCATATTAAAACAGCAATACAATAATCATTGCTGTGCCTGTTATGATTGGTGTGATGATCACTGGCCCTTCTCTACTGTCCTTCAAAGAGAAACAAAAAAATGGCTGAAACCAAAAATTATTGATTTAACCTAAAAAAAAAGGAATTTTCTTAGTTTTAATATATGGTCATTTGTCATCTAAGAATATTATAGTTAATGAAACCTTATATTTGCTACAATGCTTTCACAAGATAGAACCTAGTGATGCCAAAATCGCATTATTTAGAACTATTAAACTTCGTATTTATGGAACAAAATCATCATGTGACTCCTCTCCCAGGATGTGACTTTGGAATTGAGTGATGCACCACGGTATGTTCTTATAACTTATTGTAATAGTTTTAAAAAATATGTTAAATGGTAAGCTAAAAGAAAGAGACAGCTATTTTATTACAGTTCCAAGAACAAAATATAGATGCTAAGATACTAGAAAAGCGTGTATTAGTTACCTTTTTGTCACTGTGAAAAATATAAACATAAGTACCTTACTGAAATAAAGAAAGGCTTTATCTTGGCTCCCAGTTGGAAGATTCAGTTTATCACCACAGGAAATTCAGTCCATCATTACTTTTTCTTGAGGAATCAGACAGATGGATATCTGTGCTCAGCTCACGTTATCTTGCCATTCTGTCTAGAACCGAGTTCCACCCACTTTCAGTTGGTTCTTTCCAGACCTATTACATCTTTCTGAAAACCCACCCCATAGACAGACAAGTCTTTACCTCCAACAGCAGGCAACGTTCTTAATCACAATAGAACCACCACATGCAGTCATCTTGTCTGACAGGTTTTGTATTTCACATTGTTTCTCACTGTTTCCTGATGTGTCTTAGATAGAATAATCTTCCCAAAGCTTGTTTCACTGGTACATAAATATCGTCATGAAAACTCAAATGTGATCATCAATATTTTTATGTTAACTTGCTTTGTTGCGGAATGAAACAATGACATAACTTATTATGACGAATGATTTATTCTGTCTCACATATTTAGACATACACATCCATGTTTACTGGGGATACCTTGTTTTAAGACACATTACAGTAGCATTCTAAGGAGTAAACTGAGAAAGAGAACCCAAGGTCAATCTTTTCTCTAGCAATGTACCTCTAGAGACCTATACTTCTTCTAATATATCTCTCATCCTTAAACTTTTATGTTGAAAACCGGAAAGCAAAGATCTCTGTGGCACATAAACATTGGGTAACTTTGATAATCTAAATTCTATTACATTATCTTAGAGTGTCTAAATAAATTAACTGTAAATGGACACAAACGTTAATATTTTACCATATGCACATATATGTTTTTATATGGTTTCATTTTATGCCCATGCTGGACAGAATAGTATGCATAAGAACGTTATCCGACATGGGAAAGCATGCTTACAAGGTTGCTTTTTATATTACCACTAATTCCTGATGTTTCTACACATTTATTATTACTAGTTATTATTATATTCCTATATAACCTAACTGATATAAAATTTGTTATCTTAAAAAATAAATTTACCCAAAAACTCCACATTTAAAAATTTTGAGTAGTAATTTTGCTAAAATTTTATCTTCTATAAGTTGTAAAAAACTCTACTCTGAATTATTATTTTACAATATTAGAATAAATTAAATATTCAAGCGAGATTAATGTTATGAGAGGTAATAATTATTCAGTAGCTTAGTATAATGCAAGTCAAAGTTTTTTATATAATGTGTATATTTCATGAAAGAATCTGGACATTTATCATTGCTCACAGTATATTCTTGACTGTATTAGTTAAAAAATCTAAATATTATAATAATTCAGAAATTGTAAATACTTTGGATGTAAACATACTAGCATCTTTCATGTTCTGCAAATAATCTGTCTTCACTCTTATGTGGCTTCTGAAAAATATGTTCACAAAATTTACACAAGTTTGGAACATTTCTTGTGTTTTCCTCCCTTCAATATAGGTTACCATTGCTTAGATCATTTCACTCTACGGCTATGTTTAAGTACTCCAGTTACTTGTTTAACCTGTCACAGTATTGTCTAACATCCATTTTTCCCTCATGTCTTAGATTCTTTAGATTGTCATAGGCCATGGCTATGGAAGCTTCCTGTGGAACTAGTTCTTAACTTCAGCCTGAGTGTAGGTGAAACACTGCTCTGCAGACACTCTATACTGTCAGCAGGGTCATCACCCAAAGCACTTTCTAACCCTTGGAGGCAAGAGTGTCTTACACTGAATATTTTGAAAAGTTTTACAATTCTATTAACTTACAACGTATATCACATTGAGCTATTCCATATGATAATGCAACTTAATACAATTTATTCAATATTTTAATGTGCCAGTTTACATGAGAAAAATTATGACCAAGTAATAAGTAATATGATCAAACTCATGTAAAATACAGAAAGAGGAAAAACATTTAAACAGCCGTGCTCCTGAGTTCAGACTCGAACATCTAATCATTAATTTAACTTGCTTCTTTGTCATAGTTCTGACCTGCTCTCAAATGGGAACATGTAAGTTATTAATGGGCTGCTCGAGCGCTTGTCCTAACAGTCTTGTTCTGATATCTAACCAGGCTCTTAGACATCCTAAGACTCAACTTAATCCCTGGGGTTAAAAGTGTCAGCATTAAAAATATATACATTATATCTGAATTTTTTTTTGAACTCAGAAATATTCTGAAAACAATTGAAAATAGTCTAGGTGCCATCAAACTGAAACATAAGTAATAGAAATATGCTAGAATATGACCAAATCTACTTAGCAGGATCTGGTGGTAAATAATTCAATCACACTGACCTTAGCAACATTTAAATATTTTATAGATTTTTTTCATAAACTTCAAAAATTCTCTGTCAGTAGAAATAATTAAAACCAAAATACATGTCACTATCCCAGAAATTACCAACTTTCTATTTTGTAACAGTAATGCTAAAGTCTGATTATATATATATATATATATATATATATATATATATATATAAAATCAACACTATATTATAGATAACTAATAATATAAAATAAAAATGTATCAAGTATATTATAGTAATGAACAAATTTCTATTAATATATGACACTCAAATTTATGTTATTTACATCATGAGGTTAAATATAAGAAAGGAAAATTTAAATAAACTTTATAATAATTTTATTTTGAAAGATTAAAAAACACAAAATGAATCTAAAATTATTGTTAAGTGCTTTTTACTTAATTATGAAATAATTAAAATGCTCCATGTATTTCATAGTTTTTTTCTGTGTCTCTTGTTATCATACCCAATCCTAGCACATATATTAATGCTTTATTTATTGTATTTATTTAACTCTATTTTATTGAAATTTAAACAGAATTTGGACTTTGTTTATAATATACATACATTCAGGTTTTCATGATTTTTCTTAATCATATATTCATCAAATTTCTTCTTCTATGTTTAGCCAGTTTATTCAATATTGTGTTTTCCTGGCTGATGTTTTTCAAAAACTGTGCTCATCTATGCATTGTACAATACAATAATCCTATCCATATGCTATATTTCATCAATATACTCAGTGCACATTTACACTGTTTTAGTCTTAATGTATGTAATGGATGCTAATACCAACTCTGTTCATATCGGTCAGAACTTACATACCATTTCTGTGTAGGGTAAATGCAGACATAGAAATGTTGAATTACAGATTATGCATATCTTCTCTACTGTACACTTCCCCCTGTTTTTCCTCAAAATTGCCCTACAAGTTCAAAATGTTCATGCAAGTTGTGTAATTTCCTTTAATCTGTTTAGTGTGTAACAATATCTCCGTGTTTTAGCTTGCTTTACTTGATTACTGACAAAGTGACGTTTTCATCATTTCTAGATTTGTATTTCCTATCCTTTTACTGAGTTTTTATATTGTTAGACATATCTCTGTGTAGAAGAATTGTATTCCATCAGCATGACTGTTCTCACTAGAATACAAAAGTACACGTAATATATACCTTTGATCCCAAACAATGTATTCGATGTTAGATTGTAGAAGGAAGAATCCTTGTCTTAAAGTGATATCTAATTGAGTGACAAAGAGGTGAATCAGAGAAACACTTGAAAGAGTCAGGCAAAGGTAGGATATTTCTAAATTACATGAAAACAGACAGGAAAGAGAAGCAACTTAAGTGAGCAGCTAAGAAAGACAGTGTTAGGAGTCAGATTACACAACAGTTAAGTGAGTTCAGAAGTTCGGTTTGGTGAAAGTCATTCTGTGGCATTCAGAGGCAATTTTAACAAGGAGAGAAATTCAGTCAGGAACTGAGAGAACCCAGTTTGAATCAATTAGCTTGGAAAAGAGATTGAGTCAGAACAACCAAGTTGACCTAGACACCAAAAATTCATAACAACATGGGAAGAATAATTTTTCAACAGTGGCAATTGCATCTGGGGAATAAAAATTACTTATGATCTGGTTGGAATGTAGACACAGCACATGGCTTTACTCACTCTGGCTGCAATACAGTTAGACATTTAGTACATGCCTTTATTCACAAACAGAAACGTCTAATTGAGTGACAGACAAAATAATAAATCAGAGAAAAAACTGGTAGAATAAATCTGAGATGGAATACGCCCAACTCTCACAGAACAGACAGGAAAGGAAAACTATGGAGTGGTGAAAGAAGGAAGGGTGAGTCGGCTGTCAGTTGAGTTCAGTGAACTAAGTGCTGTGCAGTGGAACTGAGTTCATTGTCAGTTCATTGTCAGTGCAGGACACCAGATTAAGTAAAGGCCAGAGAGAAAAGGAGCCAGAAGATTAGAAAATGTTGTCAGGGTTAGTTTGAGGCCAAATAGAACTATTCTGTGAAAATCTGAGAGAAGCTAAATTGAATCAGTGAGCTTGGAGAGGCATTTTAAGAGGAACAGCTGAGTTGGACAAGCCAGCCAGGGTTCAGAAGGAGCTTGAAAGGGTGAGTTTATTCAGTATTAACCCTCTGAGATGATAGTTACATCAGACAAATAAAACGTGTTTACATTTCTGTTTCTGGAGTTATATGTTTGATTGTTTGCCGTGTTAGGGATCAACCCAAGATTATCATACGTTTTAAAGAAGATTTCAACTACTGGACTATATCCTCAAATACCTGTGGGCTTTCTTACCACTCTATTCACATGTTTAATGCATTATAAGTACAAAGTAATTTTCTATTGTTTTAATTTTGATATTATAATTAAAACATTCCTCCCTTTTATTTTCTTCTTTTCAAACATTACCAATTACTGAACTTTTCTCTTTTTGTAATTCAGAATCTCAGCTCCATTAACTATTATTATGTATTCCTAAATATAAACTCTTTGGTTTGTATAATGTTTTTTGTAAGATTTTATGGCTAATATGTTTGTATTTGTTAATCAATTGTTGGATCTAGTTCATCCTTCTAGATCTCCATCTTGGAGCTTCCCCTGGATCCCCCTCCTTCCTCTCAGCTCTGACCCTCTTTCTCAACCTCTCTTACTATATCCAATCATTGGCTTTCACCTTCATTTTACTAATTAAAATGGAAAGGTACTGATGAAGTCCTAAGTATGTGACTAGGCAGCCCTTCTGGAGGAAGTGGAATTAGGATTAAAATACAAATAGCTTCAGGACAATCTACAAAGAGATTTATCTTTATATACAAGATGACATATTCCAGAATGCTATACCAATATTGTAGATGTTTCTATTAAAACTATTCTGAAAAAATATCTACTTGTACTGCAATATAATTACAATTTCATAATAAATGACAAAGCAAACCAATCCATAATTGATAGCTGATTTACGATTCTTGATGACTGATTAATATTGCATTTTCCAGGTCAACTACTCAGGTTTTACCAATCTCTATAAAATAATAAAATAGAATTTTATGATACTACAATATTCTCATAAAAATATTCATCCTCTCAGACAAAAATATGAAGAAGAAAAATCTCTTGTGCATGATTTTATTATCATAAAATAGAAATATAATTTTATTTTGAGATATCCAGTATGTTTGAATACTATGAGTGCTACAAAAATATTAAGGAGGAGTGTCTCTGCGAATAATTGCATATTCACATGATACTAGGACAAGGGTCACTCTCCACAAACTTACATCTGTGCCCTATTTCCAGTGAAACATCCACACAACCAATTTAATGAAGAGGGAAAGTTGGGGGGAGCTTAAAGCATTCAGTCCCATATTCTAACATTCTTGGCAAGAGCACTTATTTTCCAGAATCATGAAAAAGAAACCTAAAAATCAACCAAGTCATGAAAACCTGCACCTGCACCTACACTCTGTCCTGAATGCAAGATGTGTTTGAACAACGGAATAGCAGAGATATGGGAGTAACCAACCAATGTTATATTTGCCTTGAGTCCCAAATCATGATCAGGAGCCTATGCCCTATAGTGCTTGAATGACCAGGAATCTGGGGCTGGATAGCCCACAGGCCTAAGGCAAACCAAAAACTGGTGGCAAAAAATCAATGAAATGATTTTTTTTAAATTGAACAACTTTATTTTCAAAAACAATAAATGTTCAGATTTTAAGCATTTTTGCATAAAAGTATATAAATACATTTCTGTTAGTACTTGATTTTTTTTAAAAGCTTTGATAGTATGCATTAAAATCTTACTAGTTATAATGAGCATAAAGTACAAGAAAAACAATATGTAACCCGGAAATAGTCAACGTTTTCTTGGTGTATAAAGATTAAGCATAATGGTTTTTCATTTTAATTTTTTATTGGCCTTTGTTTTTCTTGAACTTCATATAGTCTGTGAGTTGTTTCTGGGGTGTACAGAGTTTCTGGGGTTAGTATCCAATTATCAGTAACTGCATATTATGTCTGTTCTTTTGTGACTGGGTTACCTCACTCAGGATAATATTCTCTAGATGCATCCATTTTCTTAAGAATTTCATAAAGTCATTGTTTCTGATATCTGAGTAGTACTCCATTGTGTAAATATACCACAATTTTTTTAATCCATTTATCTACTGAAGGACATCTGGGTTCTTTCCAGCTTCTGGCTATTATAAATAGGGTTGCTATGAACATTGTGGTGCATGTGTCTTTGTTGTATGTTGGAGCTTCTCTGGGGTATATGCCCAGAAGTGGAATAACTGGGTCTTCAGGTAGTTCTATCTCCAATTTTCTGAGGAATCACTAGACTGATTTCCAGAGTGGTTGTACCAGTTTACAACCCCACCAACAGTGGAGAAGTCTTCCTCTTTCTCCACATCCTCGCCAGCATCTGCTGTCATCTGAATTTTTGATTTTAGCCATTCCGGTTGGTGTGATGTGGAATCTCAGAGTTGTTTTGATTTGCATTTCCCTGATGGCCAATGATGTCTAGCACATCCTTAGATGCTTCTCAGCCATTCAATATTCCTCAATTAAGAACTTTTTGCTTACCTCTATACCCCATTTTTTAATAAGGTTGTTTGATTCTCTGGGGTCTAACTTTTTAAGTTCTTTTTATCCCTTGGATATTAGGCCTCTATCTGATGTGGGGTTGGTAAAGATCTTCTCCCACTCTGTTTTGTTTTCTTGACAGTGTCCTCAGCCTTGCAGAAGCTTTGCAATCTCATTAAGTCCCATTTGTCAATATTTGACTTAGAGCACGAGCCATTGGTGTTCTTTTCAAGAAATTTTCTCCTGTGCCTATGTGTTCTAAGGTTTTCCCCTACTTTCTCTTCTAACAATTTCGGTGTACCTGGTTTAATGTGGAGATATTTGATCCACTTACACTTGAGCTTTGTACAAGGAGATAAGAAAGGGTCTATATTCATTCTTCTGCATGTTGAGTGCCAGTTGGACCAACACCATTTGTTGAATAGGCTGTCCTTTTTCCATTGAATGTTTACAGCTCCTTTGTCAAAAATCAGGTGATCATACATGTAAGGGCTCATTTCTGGATCTTCTATTCTATTCCATTGATCCATGTGCCTGTCTCTGTACCAGTATCATGCAGCTTTTAGCACAATTGCCTTGTAATATAGCTTGAGGTCAGGGATAGTGATTCCCATAGATGTTTTCTTGTTGTTGAGGATAGAATTCACTATCCTAGGTCTTTTGTTATTCCAGATAAAATTGCACATTGATCTTTCCAACTCTATGAAGAATTTGGCTGGACTTGATACTCATTGATTACTGTCTTCTTTTGTCCTCATGAGAAGGGTTTTCTCTACTAGCTGATGCAGGTTCAAATACTCACATCCTGAGATTATGAGGAAAGGTAATATAAATTTTAGGACTCCATCAGGTTTCTTCCCTCAGAGCTCAGATTGTAGGAATACTGGTGGATGGAAGACACCAGGAGAACATGGTTCACTGAATCAATTTAGCAGGGTTCATATAGAGACTAAACTGGCATCCATGTAGCCTTCATGTTTCTAAACCAAGTCCTATGCATATATAGTTGTGGGTGTTTACTTTGTGTTTGTAGAACTTCTAACATTGGGGGGTCTCCCTTTCTTTTACCTGTTCTTAATCCCCTTTCTCTCCTATGGAGGTGGCTTGGCAAGGCTTCTTACAGGCTTTTCTACTTTGCTTTGCTCCATTTGCATGTCATATCTTTGAGGCTTCTTCATGAAGGGGCAAAGAAGGGATGAGTACATCTGTGGCAGAAGAAAGGGGTGGAGCCGGGAGCACTTCAGGGAAATTCTTCTCAGGACATACTGTATGAGAGAAGAATCTATTTTCAATTTTAAAGAGTAAGAAAAGAAATCCCAGTATTATCTATCAAAAAAATGGAAGAATCAGTTGGTGGAATAAAGATTATGACAAATGGTTGTGACTAATTTTCACATGTCATAAAATAGAAAATTTAAAGTAGTAGTGAGGAAATAAATTGTACAAAATGAGAATGATAAATAATTTGAGGCTAAAAGGAGAGATTCTTGATCTTTACAAATTCAGGATTACCATATGTATAGCAACAGTCAATAGTTTTTCAGAATGAACATGATCCGCACAAAGAACAGAAGGCAATGAAAAATGTATATGCATGCAATAACAATGAGAAAAGAGGACATGAATTGGAAACAGAGAAAAGGGGTGTTTATGGAAAGCCCTGGAGGAGTAAATGGAAGGGAGAGATGCAGTAATTACATTATATTCTCATATTTTTAAAAGGTGTAGAAAAGGGAAACCCTATTGAAACATGATAAAGTTTGAGACAACAGTTCCCTGCTTAATTTGGCTTCAACATATATAGCTTTATTTACATTAAAATACTTTAACAGGTAGGTACATAAAACTCCACACAACATCACATAGTAAACATTCTGGTTTTTAGTTTGGGAAAGTATTTATAAAATAGACTATATCCCATGATACCAAACAACTTTTAACATATTTAGAAAATAAAAATAACCCAATCAGTTTATCTGAATGTAATGCAATAATACTTAGGGCAAGCAGCAAATAAATCACTGGTAAGAGCACAAATTCATAGGAATTAAACATCTCCTTGTGTTGTGATGTCAGGTTCAAAGAAATTAAGAATGAGAGAAGGACTATGGGAACTAAATGAAAATGAAAACACAACACAGCAAAACCTCAGGAATGCATTAAAAGCAATCTTACAATGGAAGTTGAAAAGCTTCTACTTTAAAACCTCAGAATGAGTAAAATAATGATAAAATACAGCACATTGATTCCACTACTCCAACTTGTGGGAAAAAGAACAAAGAAAATCTGAATCCTGCTGATGTTAAAAAGTCAAAAAGAATTGAATGAAAATTCATAAAAAGAATCATAGAAAATTATCCAAGAATCAAGCAGCTAAAGTCTGCATTTTGTTTTGCATTGTTTTATTTTCTCGTATTATTTACAGAGGGATTGTTTGTTTGGTTTGGTTATTTTCTGAGGAGGAGCAAAAGAAAGAGATAAATTAATGGAATCAGAAAAACTATATATCCCATTGTTTAGCAGGAACAGCCCACCCATAATAAAGAAACGCACACAAGCTAAGATCTTCTCAGGAGCTGCTTCATTGAAGATATTTGCAGGGAGCCTTGATTCCCACCCTGTACATCTCAACCCAACATTCACTCGCAATAGCACCTGGATCCTGCAGAATTCTACCTATTCTGGGATCACTCCCTTCCATGCCAGAATGCAGTTACAGCTAGATGCAAAAACAAATATCACAGTTAGTTAGAAAAATATCAATACAAAATGTAACTAAACATACAAACTATGAAATGCAAACTTCCATATATCAAAATCTACATGATTTTTAGAAATTGTTTATGAACATTTGACAGCATTTCCAAGTTTTCATTGTTCTGTGACTCAGAGAACATGGGTAGCAAGGCCTTTACCTTCAAACTTAATATCATTCAAAATTAAGAGGAGAATCTTCCATATCAGCAAAGTTGTTGAACAAAACAGATCAAAGGATAAGAAAATTAAATCTGACCACTCCTGGTCATATACCCAAAAGATGCTCCAACATCTAACAAGGATACATGCTCCACCATGTTCATAGCAGCCTTATTTATAATAGCCAGAAGCTGAAAAGAATCCAGATGTCCTTTAAAATAGGAACAGATACAGAAAATGTGGTGCATTTACACAATGGAGTACTACTCAGCTATTACAAACAATGACTTAATGAAATTGCTAGGCAAATGGATGGAACTAGAAGCTATCATCCTGATTGCAGTAGACCAATCACAAAGGAGCACACATAGTATGTACTCATTGATATGGGGATAATAGCCCAAAAGCTTAGAAATCCCAAGAAACAATTCACAGACCTCAGAAATTTTAAAAAGAAGGAAGAACAGAATGTGGATGTGTACAGTCCTTCTTAGAATGGAGAACAAAATACTCACAGGAGGAAATAGAGGGAGAAATAGAGGAGCAGGGACTGAAGGAAAGATAATCTAGAGACTGCCTCCCATGTTGATCCATTCCATATGGAGCCACCAAACCCATACACTTTTGCTGATGCCAAGGAATAATTATTGACAGGACCCTGATATGGATGCCTCCTCAGAGGTTCTGCCAGAGCCATATGAATACAGATGAGGACACTTACAGCTAACCTTCAGACTGAGCATGGGGAACCCAATGGAGGAGTTAGAAAAAGGACTAAAGGAGCTGAAAGGGTTTGTAATCCCTTAAGAAGAACAACATTATCAACCAACCAAACCCCCAGAGCTCTGAGGGACTAAAACACCAACCAATATGTATGCATACAGAGACCCATGGTTCCAGTTGCACATATAGCAGAGAATGGCATTGTCCAGCATCAATGGAAGAAGAGGCCTTTGGTCCAGTGAAGGTTCATTTACCCAATGTAGGGAATTGCCAAGGCACTGAGGTAGGAGTTGGTGGTTGGGAGTGGGAGCATCTTCATGGAAGCAAGGGGAGGGGGAAGGGGATCATGGGAGAAGCTGAAAGGGAATAACATTTGAAATGTAAATACAGACAATATCCAATAAAATGATAAAAATGGAAAATTAAATTTGCAGTGAACTTATATTCAATATGGAAGAGTGTAGATACATAACTTAAAGAATGTAGACGCATAGTACCAAAAAATGGCAGATGTTATGTGGCCATTATTATGAAATGCTTATTATGTTTAGTCAAAGTAATGAAGGAGAAATTATAATGGAGCAGATATTGAACCTATTGAGCAGCCTTTACAGTTTGTGTTTTGATTATGGATTATAATTTTAATGACAAACTATCACAGATGGCTCCTAAAATATAGATTCTACATCCTGAATATAAAATCCCACTCATTGGAAGTTTGACACAAATGTTGTAGATGTTTAAATAACTTGCTGTAGAGTTTTACTCCCAGCAAGAGGAAAATGAACATAGGCCAGTCAGATATCACTGCCTTCTATTCCAGGAAAGAATCTGGGAGTCAGTCAAGACACATCAGCAAATAGACCAACAGAGCATCTCAGCCATGACATCAAATACTTAAAACACAAGGTAATTATGGTCCTTCATTGCATACTCCAGAAACAAAGTGCAGCACCGTGAAAGAGGACCACTCACAATATTTACTGGCTGTGAAGAGCTGTCTTTTTTTTTTTTTTTTTTTTTTTTTTTTTGGCAAAGTATACCATTAAAATCAATAGCACATGCACATGTGAGAGCCCCCACACACACATTGTTTGGCACACACTCTCTCTCTCTCTCTCTCTCTCTCTCTCTCTCTCTCTCTCTCTCTCTCTAGTAGTAGTAGTAACCTATGCGAATCTATTGAACAAATCAGATCATGTATTAAATATGAGGGAAAACTGTGTTCATTTGATTCCTAGGAGACATTGGAGCATCAAAATCAAAACATACCAATGAGGATAATAGAGAAGATGGCCAGTCTTGCCTACACCAAACTCCCATGTGATTTACTAATTCATGAGAAGAGGTCAGGTGATGGTAAACTCCTGGTGACAGGAGTAGGGAGACTGTCTCTGAAGAAGACATACCACATCCCCTTGTGCCTATTGGCTTGCTGAAGGCTTTATTTAATTTTGAGATACATTTACCATAATTAGGATATGACTGAAAATGTCAGCTTGAGGACCATCTGCCTAGATCTTAATTATAAACAATATTTCCTCCTACTCACAGAGGATGACAGCCTTGAGCATCATTAGAAACCAAAGCTGCAATTCTCAGAATCTAGATGAACCCTGAGCATACTTTAGGGAACTTCTAATGGAAGGTAAAATGATCTAGGCACATTATAAAGTCTTGATGCAGTAGGCGACAAAATCCACACAAGGATGATGCTAATATACCCAAGTATATAAAAAAAAAATTTCAGGATATAGGATTTAAGCGTAGAATGCTAAGAAAATTCTAGTAAATAAATGACTGTCCTTTGCTTCATTCATAAATATGACTAATGATAAAACTATTTGGCTTTTCTGGGGGTTTATTGTTTTTTTTTTTTTTTTTTTTTTTTTTTTTTTTTTTTTTTTACTTAGTAGAACATGGGGATTTTAGCTTGAACTCTGTGTTAATTATAAAGAGATAAATTGGAACATAGCAAATAGATAGACTTCCAGAATGACAAGAAATTCAATATGACTATTTTTCTCCAATAATTTTATGAAAAATTTTGTGCCAAATACTAAATATGCTAATTCCTCATCATGGATTTCAATTTTTGATTTGTCCAACATTAAACCAAGATGTATTTATTTTTAGATGATCTCTCTACTACAGGGCTTATTATGGGAATCCTTAAACTTTAAAATATTAAAGGATAATTTGATAATGGCCAGTTGATTTTGAGGGAGTTGTTTTACTCAAAAAAGCAAATTTTCTTAAGGTTCTTTAAAGTTACATGATATTATTTGCTAATATGATACAAACTTGGAAACAGTATTAGGATAGCCTTTAAACATTACAAGAAAAACAAGAAATTCTATAAGATGTCAAGAATCAACTATGTCTTTTGAAAGATACCAAGATAGTGTCTAACCACCAAGACTTACTAGGTAGAAACATATACTAAACTACTTCTCATTACTTTATCATTTCATTGAGAATTAAAGAGAGATATATCATGTGTAGATAAATAGATGGTAAATGGAATAATACATAATAGGCAGATTAGCAATCAATAAATGCATAAGCAGATAAAATGAACAAAGCAGACAAAATAACATCTAATAGACATTATTAATGTGAATTATGTAACCAAGATACAATTTACCCTACAGGTATATATGAGATCTCATTGAACTAATAATTGATGTGTCAGGACATACTATTTGAGATTCAGTGTGATAAGTTTCCACTCCAATCAATCTCATTCTTAAATATAAATATTATATATCCTTTGAAAATAACATATAAAGTCTTATATTATTATTTAACAGTATATATTCATATCTTTCATATTTTATTTTGGAAAACTTGATTTCTTTAAGAAGTTACTCATATAAATTTTCCTCTTACACTGCTTACATTGTGCCCCATAAGTTTGGGTATAATATGTCTTCATATTTATTGAATTTTATTAAGTATTTAATTTCTTTCTTACTTCTTCCTTGACCAAGTTACCACTTAGTGGAGAGCTATTCAGTTTCCATGAATATTTGGGCTTTCTGTTGTTTTTGTTGTCATTGATGTCCAGCATTGGTCCATAGTCATCTGATAAAATACCTGAGATTTGAATCATCTTATAACTTTTAAACCTTGCTTTGTGTCTGATTATATGGTCAATTTGGTATCATGAGGTGATGAGTAAACCTTGCTTGGGGGTGAAATGTTCTGTAAATATCTCTTAAATCCATTTGGTTTATAACTTCTGTTAGTTTCATGTGTCTCTGTTGAGTTTCTGGGTCAATGACCTGTCCATTGGTGTAAGTAGAGTCTTGAAATCTTCTTTAGGTTAGAAAAGTTTTTTTCTATAATTTTGTTGAAGATGTTTTCTGGTCCTTTGAGCTTAGAACCTTCACCTTTTTCTATCCTTATTATTCTTAGGTTTGATCTTTTCATTGCGTCCTGAATTTTCTGAATGATTTTGGTTAATAGCTTTTCTTACTTTGTATTTTCCTTGACCCATGTGTTAAATTTCTTCTATGCCTCAGAATATCTCTTGTATTCTGTTGGTGATGCTTGCATCTGTATCTCCTGATCTCTTTCCTAAGTTGTCTATGTACAGGATCATCTCCTACTGTGGTTTCACTATTTTTCTCTTTGTATTTTTAGATCTTGGACTGTTTTGTTCTGTTTCTTCACCTGCTTGATTGTGGTTTCCTATATTTCATTAAAGGGATTATTTATATTCTCCTTAAAGACCTCTATCACCTTCATGAATAGAATTGTAGGTCATATTCTTACTCTTCAGGAATGTTAAATTATCCTGGGATTGCTATGTGGGAGAAATAGGTTCCGATTGTGTTGAATTGCATTGGCTTCTTGTACTTGCTTCTCACCATCTGGTTTTCTCTCTTATTGACTGGCCTGACTGTTTCTGATTGGAGCAGGCCTCCTTGTTGGTAGATAGAGCTGTGTGACCTGGGTTAGAGCTGGGATCTGTCCCAGTTGCAGATGGAGATGTAGACCAGAAGAACTATGTCCCTGGTGTACAACAGACATCCTGAGAGATGGACAGGCTGTGAGGTGTGGGAAAGGCAGAGCCAGCTGACATGGTCTGGACAAAGGAACAGCAGAATGAAGATGGCTTTGGCAGAGGGAGTTGGTTCTGTGTCAGCTGGACCAGATGGTATGGGTTTTGTAGCAGGAGTTTCACCTGTGTCCCTGGTTACTGAAGACCTTTGGGGGATGTGGAAAAGGATCAGGCCAAACAATAAGGCCCAGGTGGAAGAACATATGAGAAGCATTTGAAAGCAAATTTAACCAAGCAAATGCACCAAATGAGAAAGACTAACCAAAGACTCAAATATGACTACTGTATATTCCTTGATACCATTTCAAAATAGTTTTTCATTTAATATTCAGATTTAGCTTATATATTTGGTATAGTTTGATTATTATCATTTAAAAGCAAAACTATTGCATCATTTTATTCTAATTAATAATGTTACTACATGGATGTGTTATAACCTCTATTTTAAACTTTCACTATAACTATCAGCTTATTCTGATAGAACATTAATTTTGGATTTGTTGTCTATGAAAGCTTTATATTTTATTCTAATTATATACTATCATTAATTTCTGTCTAATATATTTTAAATTAATAATTTTGTTATTTTAATTATATTTTTTACTATATATATTCACAGGTTTCTGAATTTTAATAATATCTTTTATTCCATTTATAAAAATTGTGTTTATCATTATTATATGTGTGTGTGGGTCTCTATGAATATATGTGAATATATGTGTATGTGTATGTGTGTATGTATTTGTGTTTCTTAGCTTTCCTGTATGGAATGCATCTATGTGGGCATGTGCATGCCTCTGTTAAGTTAGGAGATCAGAGAACAACTGTCATAACCTTGATTATCTGCCTCAAACTTCCCATAGCTCTCAGGGATCATATTATTATCAGGTTTGAACAGCATAGTCTTTACCCTCTCAGCCATTCTGCAAGCTACAGAAACATCTCTCTTCAGTTTTGGAATCAAAATCAAATTTACCAAATAAAATATGAAAACATATATATATATATAGTTAAATTTTAATTAATATAAGACTTTACATGTTATTTTCAAATGATACATAATATTTATAGAAATATAAACTTATTCCAAAATATCTAACATTCTTAAAAGGTTCCTCATTTTAGAATATAGTAAGTACTCTGCTTTTTAAATAATAAGAGTTGGAGTTTGTAAATGGCTCAGCTATTGAAAACATAATATATTCTTGCAGAGGACTTAGTTAAGATCTCATCTTCCCTATTTTTGTTAACAACAAACTATATCTCCATTTCCAAGGATCTGACACCTGTGGCCTCTATGAACATTTTAATTCACAAATACAAAGTCATTTAAAAACAGAAAAGCAAACATAAATATTTAAAAATAATGAGAATAAAAATAGCCACTTACTAATCTTGAGCATTTTCTTCATCTTACTGATTACAAAAAAAAAAAATCTATTAAATATCATTGTACTGGGGAAACTTAAATCCGAGACAGCATTTTATTGTAGATATAGATTTAGGATTCAACTCAGTTTACTAAGACTTATAAATATGTGTTCTTGATCAGTGTTACCCTTCCACAATGAAGTAGAGAAAATGTGTAGTTAGCTTTCAAAATAGAAAATTGAGAAATTGAGAAAAAACAAACATTATTAAGTAAAGGATCTTATTAAACTATATTTTAACATTCAATATTTCTTCAAGTCAAAGCACCCAGCAAAGAGATGGAAAGTGGGATGTGGATAGAATCACATAAAACCTCCTTCCCAGTGCCTTCCAGATATTCTCTGTTTCTTAAGCCTCTTCTCTCTCTCTCTCTCTCTCTCTCTCTCTCTCTCTCTCTCTCTCTCTCTCTCTCTCTCTCTCTCTCAGTGTGTGTGTGTGTAATATACACAATCTTTCAAGGTTATTCTTGTTTTTTGATATTTGTATACATGGTTTTAAGGCTGACCAACCAAAATGGGGCACTGGTCAAACAGGGGCTCATTCTTGGAGCAGGATAATACCTCTTCCAGCTGTCAAAATTACCTGTATTTCTTTTTCCACTTATAATATTCTATCGTTTTTTGATTCTACTTACCCATTTCCAAAAAATACTTTGTGAATCCAACATATGTCTATTTTATTTTTTCTGTAATTTTTTTCTTTGTAAATAATATATTATTTTATGTGTTTTTTCATGATTACAATTTTCTTACCAAATATGTTGTTATAAATCTATCTTTCAGAATAATGGTGCCTCTTGTTATATTAAAACTAATAAGATTAAGAAAAATAAATGGTTTCCACTACTTACTGAAGGATTAAAATATGATTTTGGTTATTTTCCCCATTGGTATGACCACGAACATGACCAGAAAAATACCAGAACGTAGGAAAGGTTGTTTTGAGTTCCTACTTTAGTGAAATGTTAAGTGTCAAGGGGAAGAAGGTATGTTAGACAATACACACAAACATACACACACACACACCACACACACACACACACACACACACACACACACACACAGAGAGAGAGAGGGGGAAGATCTACCTCTGTATTTGTCAGGTTCTGGAAGACCTTCATAGGAGACAGTAATATCAGGCTCCTGTCAGCCAGTACTCCTTGGCATCAACAATAGTGTTTGGGTTTGGTATCTGTATATGTGATGGATCCCCAGGTGAAGAAGTCTCTGGATGCCCTTTTCTTTAGTCACTGCTCCACACTTTGTCTCCGTATTTCCTCCTGTGAGTATTTTGTTCACCCTGCTAAGGACGACTGAAGCATCCACCCTTTGCTCTTCCTTCTTCTTGAGTTTAAAGTTGTCTATAAATTGTATCTTGGGTGTTCCAAGCTTTTGACAAATAGATGGAACTGGAAAATATCATCTTGAGTGATGTAACACAGTCACAAAAGAACACACATGGCTATGCACTCATTAATAAGTGGATATTAGCCCCAAATCAACTCTTATAAAGGCAAACATTTAATTGGGGCTAGCTTACACTTTTAGAGTTTCAGTCAATTCTAATCGGGCAAAGTATGTTAAAGTGCAGGCAGACTTGGTGCTGGAGGAGTTGAGAGTTCTGAATCTTGATTTGAAGGAAGATAGAGTGTGTCTGTCCTCCACAGGCATCCAGGATGGAGTTCTGTTACATATTAAGCTGACTTCAAGCACTAGGAGATGTCAAAGCTTGCCTACACAGCAACATACTCCCTCTAACAAAGCTACACCTATTTTAATAATGTCATGCTTCCTAATAGTGCCACTTCCCATGAGCTACACATATTCAAACCACAACACTGTGGGAATCCTAGAAATTGATATTCTAGATAAGTGATCATGAACTTACAACTTACATATACAAGCATCACAAACAGAATGCAGTAGATGGAACAGAACATCTGAACTGTAAAAGATGTGAATAAAGTTAATACAACAGTCTAAAATTGTCAAATTTAAACAATTCCTGACACAAAACATTCAAATACTCTGGGACATTGTAAAACAACCAACCCTAAGAATAAAAGGAGAATCCCAGATCAAAGACCCAGTAGATATTTTTAATGAAATAATAGAAGAAAAATTTAATAATCTACAGATGGACCCCTCTATAAAAGTAGAGAACACTAATAATATTAGAGCAGAAAGGAAAGCACCCCAACACATTCTGACCAAATCACTGAACTTAAAGAACAAAGAAAGAACAGTAAAAGCACAAGGGGAAAAGGTCATATAAAGGCAAAACCATTAGAATTATATCTCATTAAAAGTCAGAAGGGCCTGGGCAGATTTATTGCAGTATGAGAGACCATAGATACTAGCCCAAACTAGTATACCCTGCAAAACTATCGATCACTATTGATGGGGACAATAGTGTATTCCATGTCAAAATCAAAGTTAAACAATATCTATCCACAAATACACTCTAAAGAAAGTGCTAGAAAAAAAAAAATCCTGTCCCAGTTAGGCCCATTACTTTGGCGGGTATAGCCATTTCCATGTCTGACAAAGTAGACTTCCAACAAAATTATTCACAGGAGATGGGGAATGAAGTTCTATACATCAAAGAAAATATATCTAAATGATATTTTAATTTTTTAACATCTATGCCACAAACACAAGGGCACCCACGTTTATAAAAGGATATGACTAAAGCTAAATTCATACATCAAAATCCATACATCAATAGTAGGTTACTGAATACTCCACTCTCACCACTGGTTGGGCAATCAAGCATAAACTAAGCAGAAGAAATGGACCAGGTGCAGGCCAATAAGGCACTCATATCCCTCTATGGCCTCAGCATCAGCTCCCGTGTTGTAGGTGATGCCCCTTGTTGAGCTCCTGTCTAGATTTCCATCAATGATGGGTTATGATGTGGAAGTGTAAGTCTGAAAGACACTTTTTCTCCCCTACTTGCCTTTTTGTCATAGTGGTTTTATAACCCAACAGTAACTCTAACTAAGCTAATTATATAAAGTATGCTTTTACATTTGTAAATTTTGAAAAACCCAAGTACTCTATTTAGAGTTGGGAAATACAAAGTTCTTTTATTTATTTTTTATTTGTGGAAATAGTTTTATTAAACAAAATTAGCATAAAATGAGACAGATATGTAATGTATAAAACTTAAAGAATTTTAAAAGCCATATGAAGATTTATAAAATATATACAAACAGATATATAAAAATAATCTCCACAATCTGTGCAATAAATCAAGGTTTGACTTTACCCTTTATATATTTATGGTTATTTGTGATAAGAACTCTTAATATAAAATATCCACTTGGCAGTTTTAAATATTTGAAAGCATGCTATTCACTTTAGACAGCACATTGTAAATATATATATACATAGGGCTAAATCTTTGTGGATAACTAAAACTTTGAAGCCCTTGACTGACATCCTTCTATTTCTTTTCTTACACTCTAGGTCCTCTCCATCATCATTCACCTTTCTGCTTTTATGAGTATCACATCTAAAACCTGTATATAAGTAGCACCAAACATTTGTTTTATATGGCTGCTGTAAAAACTAGCACAAACTAGTTCAAAGAATGAATATTTATTGTCCCTAGAGCACAAGAAAAATTGCATGCACCCTTCTAAAATAAGAAGTGTTGGTCCTTCTTCGAATTTTCTTATTTTCCAGTATTATTCTGGCAATAACACTGAATGACATGTGGGAGAATCTATGTTCTTTACATGCTTCCATTTCATGGCTAAAGGTGGGATTCTGTTCATGGGAACTCTTACTGAATTGTGAGATCATAAAGAAGTTAGTACTAAAATTATGTCTTTAGGTTTACAATAAATTGAAAAAAAACAATTCACCCCAAATAATTTTTATATGAAAAATATAATATTTTAAACATTCTATGTATCCAATGAAGTTAAAGAAATTTTCATTGTATAATCAAAATCTTAAATATGAGATGAGAAGACTATGAAGGGAAGGGATTGTCACCAGTCTGGGTCATCCACACTGCAAGCTGGGTTTTAGAGTTCAAATTAGACAATCTTTTTCTGAAGTCATGACACATACCATTATACAATGAGGCCTTCTGCCATTGAAAAGCAACTTTATTCAGAAAAGAAATAAAATGCAGAAGTGATGTCAAGTAGCAACTAAACACCACCTGGGAAATCAAAAATCCTGCAGATTTCTTTGCTATCACTTGCAGAACCAGAATCTGGGAGGGTGTTTCACTATTGTGTTGTTTTATTCTAAGGACATCTTCAGAGCATAATACTTAGAAATAACACTTCTCAAATGGTGATTTTTACTTTAATGTACCACTGTGTTCAGTGGGTACTTCATAGAGTCTAATTGAAGTGAAAATAGAGAGGGTTAGGTAGCAATAAATACAAATAGGGTCCAAACTACAGACATTCTCTTATAGAATGAAATTCTCCCTGAGCAGATTCACTACTCCTCATATAAAAAATGAAAAGGAGTTAAGGTCATGGATATACTCAGGGAAGCATAGTTTGTGACATTGGGCTTTTTATGAATACAATTTGCAGGGGGATGGGAGGACAGTCAGGATAGTTAATTAGATGAATTTACAATGTTCTCTGAGTGATTTTACTGGACTTCTCCTGATGTCACTGTGACTCATGACACATTTGTGCTGTGCCTTCCTGGGTAAAACTTTGTTCTTAGAAATTCAAATTAGGTGCTAGCTTGAGACTTGGTAGATAATGCAATACTTAAGATAATCTCTATGACTGGATAAAGATGAGGAGGTGGGGGAGCACCTTCATAGAAGCAAGGGGAGGAAGGATGGGATAAGGAGCTTCCAGAGTGGAAACTGGGAAAGGGGATAACACTTGAAATGTAAAATATCCAATAAAAAGGGGTAAAAGGAAACAATTTAACTATAAAACAGCATGTTGAGTTATTCTTCTTTATCATAAGTAATTTCTCCTTCGGATCAGAAGCAGGTTGGAAAGCACAACTAGTCCACATAGAGAAATGTGGAGCAGAAGCACACACTCACAGGGATTTGTGTGCATGTACCTCACAAGTTGCACAGCAATGGCACCACCTCTCCGAATGCCTTCTTTCATCTACAGAAATCAAGTTTGAGGCACCCCACTGTGATGTTTATATATAATGGACTGAGTATAACTGAACCCCACTTTCAGAAAGACAAGCCATGGTGCAGGAATCCACTAATAAGTTTGAAGAGTCACCGAGAAAATGGCTCTTTAACCAAACCCCACCTCTATTTCTACTAAAGAATGAATGTGTTAGGATGTTCACCATGAAACATTTCTGAAAACATAGAATTATTACACAACATATTGAAATCTTATTTGAATACTTCTATAAACCTTTAATAATCCTAGCTAATTAAGAAAAATAAAGATGTTTCTTTTGTTTTTATATCTCATTTGAATTCATTACATTTAACTAACAAAATGTCAGTTTGCTCAATTGCTTTTGTCTCTTTTATAAATATAGTCTATTACGTGTGTGTGTGTGTTTGTGTGTGTGTGTGTGTGTGTGTGTGTGTGTGTGTGTGCGTGTGTGATATACAGCCAATATAACCTTCAGAGTATATTTTCATTGTTTGTGTATATACAGTTTTAGCGATAACCAAACTTAATTGAAGTCTTTTTAAGGAGCTCAACCTACCAACATAGCATGATATAAAGGTAAAAGAAGTAATGTCCACCTGTTGGTGACAACCACTATGTGTTTAATTAGGCTTCAGGCCCAATCATCAGGAGAGAAAATCTGCCAGGCTCTTGAAACCTAGCCATCTCTCTAGGGCTGGGCAGGACACAGACTTAATTTAGAAAGAGTCTTCCACCACCACGGTGCTAGACCAGCAGAATTCTCCATTATATTTAAAGTTTTATACGTGTACCAACCCACAAGCTTACTGCTTCACATTGATGAAGCTTCCATTTACGGCAAATGAAGACGTTCACAGAAAACTATAACCACGCACAGTATGAAGATCAATGGTGAGGACAAGTCCCATTCGTGCTGTCTATAACTCTGGTTCTTGTGAAGGTGAAATAAAAGATTGTTAGGGTTGTGATGTAAGTCACTCAGCTGTAAAACGGTGTCTCTTTAAGTTGCTGCATGAACAAGGTAGGACGATTGACAACATCCGTGAACATTTTAAAGTAGATGCAAAAATTAAAAAATCAGAGATAATTCTTTATTTAATTAATTTTTCTCTTACAACTTTATTTAAAAAATAGAGATGCATGTACAAATTTTTAAAGGCATTTTGGCATAAAACTATATGAATATATTTTTGTCAGCACTTGATTCTTTTACAGGTTTGATAGTATGCAATAATTCAATTTTACTATTATCAATCAGTATTTCATATTTGTGTATGCTATTAATACCTCAAGATATAGTACCACAAGCATATATATATATATATATATATATATATATATATAATTACATTAGAAGGTAAAAATAAACTTTAAACCTAAAGTTTTCAGACATCATGACAATGTAGAATATTGCCTGATATCACATTCTGTTCTTTCTAATTGTTAATTAGTAACTAATAAATTGCACAAATATGATATTATATTGCCCATGTCATGCATAGAACAAAATCAATTGAGTACTTACCAAAAAAAAGGTATTTTAGTATATATAAGTTTCTTTTTCATTTTTTTCTTTTTTTCTTTTTTTTTTTTTTTACTTCTTCACTTCACTTCTAGCCCATTTCCTCCCTTCCAGTAAACCACTCCTTCAATCCTTTCCCCATCTTCCTTCTCCTTCCGTGTGTGTGTGTGTGTGTGTGTGTTTGTGTGTGTCTGTGTGTGTGTGTGACCCTCCATGTGTATCTCCTCTCCCTGGCATTAAAAGTCTCAGCTGCAAAGTTAGGTGCCTTCTCTCTAACTGAGTTTAAACAAGGGAGCCCAGTAAGGAGAACACATCCACATACAGGCAACAACTTTTGGGATAACCCCTGTTCTAGTTTTTCAGGACCCACATGAAGACCAATCTGTAGATCTGCTACCTCTGTGCATGGAGGCCTAGGTCCAGCCTGTCATTGTTCTTTGACTGGTTGTTCAGTCTCTGATATCCTCAAGGGTTCAGATTAGTTGATTTTTATTTTCCTGTAAAGTTCCTATCCCCATATGGGATGCAGAGCTCTTTTCTATTCTCCTTGGTCCCCAGGCTCTGTTCACCGATTAGCTGTACGTGTCTGCATCTGTGTGAGTCAGCTTCTGGGACAGCCATGAGAGACTCCTGACTGCAGGACAACAGGACTGGTACTTGTACATGGCATGTGTCTCATCTTGGACGTGTTACTAGTTGGCCTTTCTCTCGGTCGCTGCTCTGTCATTAATCCTTGTACTTTTTGTACAGGGTAAGTTTTGTATCAAAAAGTTTTTGGGTAAGTTGGTATATCTATCACTCCACTAGGGTTCCTGCTTGACCACAGGAGACAGCTTTTCCAAGGATCTATTTCCCCAATGATAAGGACAACCCCACTGTTTCTTGGGCACCTCCTCTATCCCAGATATTTTAGTTCTTAAAAGGCTGTAAGCAGGAATTTTATGAAAGAATTAAATTACTTTGTTTATAATGTTTACTTAAATTACTTATAGGAAGTTAACGTGTTAGTGTGCATATTAGACTATATCTACAGCACAAAAAGAACATGTTTGTATTTTACTTTAAATGTACAAATCACAAATAGTATCTCTCAATTGCACAGTGCTTTTTATACAAGGGTCCATTTCTTTTCTCTTTTATTACAGGGTAGCTCTTAATTGGAACTGCAATAATAATAGTAAAAATTTCTATAATAACTATGTCACACAACAAAAACAAAAATAATACCAATAAGTGAAAAATATAGTTTTTTTTAAAACCAGGAACACTAAAATGTTATCATTAATAAGATAAAAGAAAGATGAGACATAAATATATCAGTGGAAAGAACTGAATTTAGCTACCACAAATGCAGTTCCCAAACTTATATAAGTGAATTTGCTTCCATAGTCATGTAACAAGTTATTAGACAATGAGTACATTGGAACATTGCTCTTTTATGATTACACAGTTTGGAAAATCAAGTGAAGGCTTCACTAGACTCTCTACTCAGCATCTCACGAGTCTGAACTCAAGGAGCAATTGTGGCTTTAAAATGTGAGAGACCTTTAAGTCTATTCGGGTCACTAGTAGAATTCTATCTACTTTTTCACCAGGCTTAACCATTTGGAGCTTATAGGATGGACTTTGCTCTTTGATGCTACCAGATCATCTTTCTAAGCTTTGGGGACACATCCCATATTCTAGTGTATCCAAGTGGCATGAAGGAGCCAGGCTTACCCAGGTCCTGTTTACTCCATGAACTCAAGATTCAATAGTTTCTAGTCTTAGCTGCATTTGCATTGACCCAAATCTATTTTCTTCAGATTAAAATCTTGTCAGAATAGCTGTCTGAACTGAAACAAAAAAAGACCTTAGAAAAGGCCTTAATTATTGAAGTCACCTTTGACCAAAACTGCAAAAACTTCGGAAAAGAAAGAAGAAACCAGCTGTCAAGAAATTCAGAGAAGAAATTCTATGATGAGCCACTGCAGACTTCTGAAGAAGACCAGAAACTGAATGGTTGGGGCTGGTATATGCAAATTGAAAATCTGCAAACTGAATTTCATGGCTGTTATGGAAAGATATGTCTGGAAGGATGGAGCTGAAACAAGCAAGAAGGAGTAACTGCCTCCAGCCTCCAGCTTTCAGAGTCTCCAGAGCCAGCTGACAACTCATAAATATGCAGAGGAACCAGATTAGAGGACTGAGGGCCTTAGCAGGGAAGCTAGCTGCCTAACTGACAGGCTCTTCTGGCTACTCAGCATCCTTATACCTTCTGATGCATAGTTCCTGTAAATCATGAGAAATGCTTGTTTCTACTTAACAATGCCTCACTCATCTCTGTTAAATAAAAAGTCAAGCTCTTTAATTCCCCAAAACAATAGTTTTTCAACACCTTTCTGAACTGTTTCTGTCCCTGGATAACACTTATAATATTCATTTTGAGTTTATCCTTAAGTACTCCTAGTATTGAATCACAATCCAATCAGAACACTGGACAAAATTCTAAATTAGTAGAATTTTAGTGTTAAAATATATGTAATTCAGATAGACAGAGAAGAAAAACTAATTCACAACAATAAACATATACAAATTATAATGCACATTAGATCCCAAGAAACCAGATGATAGGAGTCCACGTTGCAGTGCTTGAAGTGAGGTCATAGTGGCATTTGTGTCTTACTGTTCCCTTTGTATTAATCCAGGACCTGTGCAGTTAAGGTCATTTAAAGAATTGCTGTTAATTAAATAATCACTTCTCAGATAGTCAATTCAACCCTCTTTCCTCTGACCTATGAAATAGGAAGGGACTCATAAATGCTTCCTGTTGTCAGCAGGCAGTACTCAATGTAAGCATAACCATGGTGGCTGCAGGAAACGTACAGCTGACAGAAGGACCTTCTTTTCCTGGGGTTAATGTGCTCTTCTTTCTGCTCCTTTGATATATGTAAGAGAAGGTGGCACATGCTACCTTTGTGAGTCTCCCTTCCCAGCAAGATTCCATAGAAACTGTTGGAATCATTTCCCAGTAACTCCCTCCAGTGTCTGCAGTGGACTCTCTCTCTCTTTTTTTTTTTTTTTTTTTTTTTAAACGACTTTATTTTACAAAACAAAGATAAATGTACAGATTTTAAACATTTTTTGCTTAAAATTATACATTTTGTCAGTACTGTTTTTTAGACATTAAAATAATTTTTACATAAAACCATGTGAATATATTTTTTAGTCAGTACTTGATTTTTTTCAAGGGCTTGACAGTATGCATTGAAAACCTAATAGTTACAATAAGCGTAAAGTACATGCAAAACAAAACGCAACATGGAAATAGTCAAAGTCTTCTTGTTTTGTAAATATATGTATATTTTTATTTTCTTTATTTCTTGGACTTCATACAGTCTGTGAGTTGTTTCTGGGGGAGTGCAAGCCTCTGGGGTTAGCATCCCACTATCAGTGACTGCATATTATGTCTGTTCTTTTGTGACTGGGTTATCTCACTCAGGATGATATTCTCTAGATGCAGCCATTTTCTTAAGAATTTGGTTAAGTCATTGTTTCTGGTGGCTGAGTAGTATTCCATTGTGTATATGTACCACAATTTTTGTATCAATTCGTCTTCTGAAGGACATCTGGGTTCCTTCCAGCCTCTGGCTATTATAAATAGAGCCGCTATGAACATTGTGGTGCATATATCTTTGTTGTGTATTAAAGTGTCTCTGGGGTATATGCCCAGAAGTGGAATAGCTGGGTCTTCAGGTAGTACTATATCCAATTTTCTGAGGTATCGCCAGACAGATTTCCAGAGTGGTTGTATTAGCTTGCAACCCCACCAACAGTGGAGAAGTGTTCCTCTTTCTCCGCAGCCTAGCCAGCATCTGCTGTCATCTGAGTTTTGGATCTTGGCCAATCTGACTGGTGTGAGGTGGAATCTCAGGGTTGTTTTGATTTGCATTTCCCTGATGGCTAAGGATGTCGAGCACTTCCTCAGATGTTTCTCAGCCATTCAGTGTTCCTCAACTGAAAACGTTTTGTTTAGCTCTGTACCCCATTTTTTAATAGGGTTATTTGATTCTCTGGTGTCTACCTTTTTGAGTTCCTTGTACACCTTGGATATTAGGCCTCTATCTGATGTGGTGTTGGTAAAGATCTTTTCCCATTCTGTTGGTTACCGTTTTTTTTTCTTGACGCGATGTCCTTAGCCTTACAGAAACTTTGCAATCTCATTAAGTCCCATTTGTTAATCTTTGACCTTAGAGCTTGAGCCATTGGTGTTTTGTTCAGGAAATTTTCTCCTGTGCCTATGTGTTCTAAGGTTTTTCCCTACTTTCTCATCTAATAGTTTCATTGTATCTGGTTTAATGTGGAGATCTTTGATTCACTTACACTTGAGCTTTGTACATGGAGATAAGAACGGGTCTATTTTCATTCTTTTGCATGCTGAGTGCCAGTTGGACCAGCACCATTTGTTGAATAGGCTGTCCTTTTTCCATTGAATGTTTACTGCTCCTTTGTCAAAAATCAGGTGACCATATACATGAGGGCTCATTTCTGGATCTTCTATTCTATTCCATTGATCCACATGCCTATTTCTGTACCAGTACCATGCAGTTTATATATGTGCTGTGATATAGAATTCCATGTCTGTATGGGTAGGGTTTTGAGCTAGTCTCCTATGGAATCAGAAAGAATTAGTTCCCTTAAATATTTATTCAAACTGTTGAAGATGGCCTCCATGTTGTCAAATTCATGATCAGTCATCTCTTTACCTTTCAGCCCTTTACTGCAACAGAGTCACACTCCCCTCAAGAAGGTCAGAACATAGAATGTGTTCTTCCAATATGTTTTCTTCCCTGTTACCCGCTTCAGTCTTGTATACAGAGTTTCCTCTCCATCTCTGTTATTTTTTCTTTCTGGAGTGAGTTCCTTACTTATTGTGAAGTTCTAGAGTTAAGTAGTTATTACATTCTTCATAATTTCCCTTTTCAAATTAGTAGGTAATGACATTCAGGTCAGGACTAATCAGTGAAGAGTTGCCATCAGGAATCACGTTGTAGATGTTGGTGGCTCTGTCACTCTGCTAGAGTACAAAACTAATTAAGCTTACAGTAAGTGAAAATAGGATGCTAATGCTTGTGACATGCACTAGGACAAGTTAGTTAATTTAAAGAAAATACCTGCTGGAGCAACCCCTCATGAGCGAAGTGACTGCTGGAACTTGAATGTAACAGAAATAAAGAGATCTGTCACCTCTGTGGTCATCTTTCAGCACACTAACCACACAGAGACATAATAAATTCAGACAATTCAACTTTCAGCTCAGCTCAAATTTTGATCTGATAAGCATGGAGTTTGTGTCACAGACTCAAAATAATCACTTTTCTTGATTTGCCTCACCCCAAGCCATAGGTAGACAATAGAAAAAATGAAATGTAAAATTGAATGGAGGGGGCCAAATCAAAGTGACAGTGTGATTCTTATTATGAAGGTTGAGCTAATAAATGGTAAAAATTATGACTCTAAAACATTTGGAATATCTGTTTAGACTCAAGTTCAACTAAACAGCTAAAAAGTCAAACTAAATCTGAGTTCCCATTACTAGTGCAAAAGTTTGCCTTCCTCTGCCCAAAGATATTGCTTAACTTTTCTGTATAAGTTGCTGGCTATTATGCCATCACATCATGCCTATCTCAAAACCATCCTGAGTTTCATTAAGAGTTATTAACTTTACACCCAGAAGTGTGTAATTTCAGCATATAAGTAAACACATGTTATGTATATATATATATATATGTATATATATATATACATATATATTTAAATATTATACTATACAATTATATAAACTATATATACTAAACAATTATATAAACACAATTATATAAAAATATAAAATATGTTTGCATGAATTTTATATTAATATTAGTTATGCCCAAAAGTATTTACAAGATGTTTGTCTCAGTAGATCTGTATATGTGGGAAATATAACTTAAAGTATATTCTTTTAGCAGTAATACACATTAGGACTATGTAACACATGATCGAGCCAAACGTACTAAATCAGTCACATCAGGGGTTAGCGAAAACTTCCTGTGCTCCCACACTGTTTTGAGAGACACTTTCTTGCAAGCCTAGCTCACCAGAGGTTCACTGTGTATATGACCTGAGAACCCATGTTCTCACATGTGTGAGGGTTGCCAGCTTGCAACCTCACACCCATATCATTTCATATGACTGAACATGCCTTAAGCCGCATAGAGTGCAGACTACAATAACTTACAGTGACCGATGGCTGGCGTGTAATGAAGTTAGCATTGAAACTAATATAGAATACTCTTTACTCACTGAGGGTCTGCCATTATTGGATTGTTGGCTTTGTCCTTATTTATTCTCAAATGTAAGTTGCAGGAAAAATGTTAATTGTGCTTTTATTACTCTGTCAGTGTCATCCACACACCTCTCAAACATGGATAGATAAGAAACACAAATTAACTTGTCACATCATTTATTCTAAGCAATATATTATAAATTACATGTAAAACAAACACAAATGTGAATATACAATTAGAATTTAAATGAAATTATTGTTTTTAGAAAACTGCATAAACTCTCTAGAGGTAGTATGACTTACTGTGTTAAAAATATTACTATATTTTTAGCCTGATCTCCTAACCTCCTATAACACAGGAAATGACAGATGTAACATAAGCAAAATTGTAATCAGTGAAAATTTGCCTTCATAAAAACATTAAGTGTGTTGCTCAAAATGTAACATGTTAATTAAAATAAAGCTTGTCATTTTTCGAGGCAAACATCAGCACAAAGAACTAATAGAAAAATATAATCATAAAGTATATTGCTTTATTCTTTCCTTAGACACTCTTCTGAAGTTAATTTGGGTTTTAAATCATCAATTTTATTACAATGAGATGAAAAAAGACATAGAATTTTGTATCTGTTTGACTTGATATCAAGGACAATGTTTTTTAACATAAGAACATCTTTTAAATGATAAATAATTTATTCACAATAAAACAATTAAGACAAAGTTCAGTTATCTAAAGATCTCAGGAAATCAGCACTACTTTTTATTGATAATACTAATAGAAATTTTAACTTAAAGTATTACTGCAAATTTGGGAAAAGGGGGAATGGCTTTAATTTCATAAAATTCATTTTAAAAGACTAATAATTTTATCATATGATAAGACCATCTATTATGCATTTTAGGAGAAATACATACCATACAGGGTAATACATTTAGGAACAAATTTGTAAGTCAACTGAAAGACTATGGTAAAACCAGACCTATAAACTCCATTTCCAATATAAATACAAAAATGGGTGTTTAGAACATCAGTATCAACTATCCCGGACCCTTAAAGTTTCCCAGAGGCTGAGCTACCAACCAAAGAGCATACATGGGATGGTCCAGGGCCCAAAGCACATATGTAGCTGAGGACTGCCTTCTCTGGCCACAGGGAAGGGGTACACTCAGGACTTGAGTTGGGGTGGGTAGGTGGATGAGGTGGAGAGGTGGATGGGTACTTATAGGAACTCCCTTTCAGAGGCAAAGGGAGAGGGACAGGGTAAAGATCTAAAAGGAGGGACCAGGGATGGGGAGAAACATTTGAAATATAAATAAATAAAATAATGTAATGAAAAAAGCACTGAAATGCAAATGAGTTATTTAAATTTCAAATAAGATATTTTATTTCAAAATTAACAATTAATTTTTCTTCAGATTTTGAAAAAGGTACCCAGAATGCAAAAAATTTTATACAAAACATTTTATAGGATTATTAAGATCAAACTAGAAGTCATTTTCTAGTAGCTTAATTTTATTTCATCCTTGAGGACTAAAATGATATACTTTTAGAAGGAAAAGATAGTTATTGCTCCAAATTGCTTCATAATTTTTAATAGAATCTTGCTTTAAGAGGTAACACTGCCTAACTATAGTTTTAGAAGTAGTCACTGAAGGATGAGGTGATAAAAATAAGTCAGATTCCATGTACTGGACAATGGATTTTGTCACATACTGTGGCAGATAATAAGGCTATAAAATATTTAAGCTCTAATTACCTCAGGTATTATCTCATTAGGAAAAAAAAGTAAAATTCTAAATATAGACTGCATCACAAAATAAAATAATGATTAAAACAAAAGGCAGTCATGCTGAGGAGAGCTCGGAGACAGTCTTAACAGACACAGTGATCTGCATTGAAGCTTTTGAATTCTGGACAGAGATGGGGGACACCTCCACAGAAGATTTGTCAAAGAGTATTGCCTTTTGCGGTGGAACAGGAATGATTAAAATTAATATCAATGGGACAAATATTTACTCAAATGTTTAAAGTTGATGGTGAGGATTTGGTATTTTGTAGCAAGGCACATTGCATGGCAGCAATCTTTTTACTGTTTTGTCAACTACTGAATGAATCCAAAGGTTCTGAAATAGCCTCTCACAGAAACACACAACCTATGATTGTGTTGAAGGGAAAATAACTTTAAGACATTGTCATAAGCATGAAATATTTTGAAGACTCTAATAACGTAGAAAAGAACCTCAAAAGTAGAAAAGATTATACAATACTAAACGCTTCAAACATGCAAAAGAAATTATCAATAAAGTTAAGAGATTCCCTACAGAATAAAAAGTGTATCTTTGCCTGTTAAGCCACAAAAGGCTAATATCTACAATATATAAAAATTCATGTGTATACACACACACACACACACACACACACACACACACACACACACACACACATACACACACACACACACACACACACACACACACACACACACACACACAATTCTAGAGTAAACTAGCAGCTGTCAAAATAAGAAACACAATCATATTTGGAAAAAATGTACATATAGTCAGACATAGGGAAAATACAAATTACAATTGTAATATATTATACCTCTAACAAACTTTGTATCCTAAATAATAAAGTTAAATTAACAACTGAGAGCTCATAAAACGGAAATGCTTCTATACAGCTATGGAAACAATAAAATTCATAAAGTACAGGATGGGAGAGAATCTTTGACAGTTATAATCATCAAACTGATGATGAATAACAAGAATATTCACAGAACTCAAACCACAAAGACCCAAGGAAACAAATGACCCCATTTTTAAAGATGAAAAGAAGTCTAAGCAGAGAGTTCTTAGTAGAAGAAATAAAAGCAGCTAATAAATACTTCAATATGTGTTACCAGCTTTATCAATTAAGGCAATAAAAAAGAAGTCAACTTCAAAATTACATTGCATCACAGAAGGATGGCCAAGACCCACAAAATAACTGAAAAAAATGTATCGACAAAGGTAGGGAAAAAGAGGAACCCCATTCACTGTTGATGAAAATGCAAATTGGTTCAACCACTATTAATACATAAAGGAAATTAAGTTATTTAGAGTGGCTATGCTCCCCACAGGAAACACAGACTAACAAAAACCCTAGAATCAATTAGGCAAACCCAGTTTGAATGGTTTGTATAGAGATACCTGGTGACCCCACAAAGAGTCTAGATTATTGATATATCCCTAGGCTGACTTTCAGAGGCTGAAGATAAAACACTTTTGGATAAGACACTACACTTTCATGATGCAAGATTTTGATGATAGAAGCTATATCTGACCTGGAAACTGCTTTCCTGAATTCTTGTTTCCATGGATACCAAAAATACTGTGCATTCTGCCCAGAGAGAAAAGCAATTAAACAATCCTACAGAGCTGCAACAGTTATGAACCATGACTTTTACCATCCTAGGCAGATATGGATATACGTGCAAGGAGTGGCACTCATGTGTTGGTCACAACTAAAAGCTATCTACTTGAATTTAGGACTACGAATGAAGAAAGAAATCTTTCCTTGTCCTGGAAACCCATCTAGATTCCCAAGACTAATGAGGTCATAGGCCTTAGCGGGAAAATCACAACTACTTTGGTATTCAGTAAAGTTTTTTACTAAGTCTTAAATCTTTTCTTAATACACAGATATATTTATTTGCAATTTCTCAACAAATATAACAAATATGCCTCTCTTTACAACAAAAACTTAGGCAATCACAGAATACCATAACTAAAAACATCATAGATATTAACAGATATGGTAGACCCCAGCCACAATGAATACATATACAATAAAGCTTTGTGTTTATGGCTCAGGCGATATCACAGACTAGGGTGCACAATTACTCTAAAAGTCAGACTATCAGGAGGACCTCCAGTGAAGAATGGTCAAATATGAATCGATATACACATATCACATACACACAAATATTCAAGCAGACTTATCAGGCTCTGTGTGTGTGTGTGTGTGTGTGTGTGTGTGTGTAACATTACATACACATAAATGCACACACGGATGTGACTTGTGTGTATGCTTCTGTGTGGGTAACAATGATAAAGAATAGCAGACTACCAACGTGAGAGGGCACGGGAGTAGAGCTGGTAGAGGTTGAGGGAGGAAAGGGAAGAGATGATTTGATGTAAATTTATTTTAGTTAAATAGATATATTTTAAAAATAAAGAAAACAAGTGAAAAATACTATTAAGTATGTTACCAAATGAACAATTCT